>NW_019721009.1:1878579-1900922 GCF_002891405.2 Cryptotermes secundus | reverse complement strand
GGCTAATGCATCCATGGTCGCAATACAGGAAGTGTTTGAAGACAGAATTGTCAGTAGAGGACTGTGGCCTCCCAGATCCCCAGATCTCAGTATTTCTGATTATTATCTTTGGGGCAACCTGAAGCAAAAAGTCTACAAAAATAATCCCCGCAGCATTGATAGTCTTCAAAATGAAATTACACGCGTAATTCATTCAATTACCGTCGACGAACTGCAGAGAGTGTCGCGTAATTTATTTGTGAGATGCGCGGCATGTTTGCAAGCAGAAGGAGGTCACTTTCAGCACCTGTTATAAACCACGGTAAGTTATCTTTTTACTGTATTCTTATAAATGTGTGCATGTAGAGCAACTGATGGACGGAGACTCAGCGACACCACTACACTCACGCTATCGGGGAACGGCACTGCATCCGTTCTGCGGTGGTATGACTCACGGCAATTTGTAGCCGCGGCGCGCACTTGATTGTACGCACTGTATTATCAAGGCAACTGGTATGCCTGGACCCGGATGCCAATGGGGCATCCGTTGGCCCCTGCCATTATGCAACGTATGAGTATAGCAGTAGCAAGGCATTTGCATCGCTTGTTTGGTGTTGTCATGGTAGCCTACCTGGACGACTGGCTTCTCTTCTCAGAAGAAGACCTGCCAGCGCCGGCTATACTTCAAGAGTTGACACGTCTTGGTTTTACGATTAATGTGCAAAAGTCGGTAACTGTGCCCACCACGGACATAGTGTACCTTGGCTTACGGATCAACATCATACATGGAACACTTCGCCCCACAAATATGTGCCTAACACAACTACGATATCTCAGCCAACTTGTTCCACAAGCATCTCGGCAGGACTTGGCACGCATCGCAGGCTACCTGTCATGGCTGACATGGGCCATGGGTTGGCCGCAATTCCTAGCCCAGCTCATCTTCCAGAGGAATACTACATGGGTGGTTCTCCTAGACAACGCAGGGATACTTAGTGAGGCACGTTGTCTTCGACCTCCACTCCTGTCTAGACAATTATATACGTATGCCACTCCATGGTCCACGGCAGCCTTCTCTATTGGACCACCACGTCAAAGTTTAATGAGACATTATAATGACTACACACACTACTGTGTCTGGTTTAGCAGGAGTACTAACCCCACCTATAGGAACATGGTTGCGCCTAAGCCAACAATGAACATCAAGACACTTCAGGTTCATACAATAACATCCATACTACTGGGTGCTAACTTCACACTGAGTGGCTGGCTAGTAGGGGGTGACTCATGAAATAGGCCGAAAGTCCAGTCTCTCAATACACAAACTTCTGGCATACAAGATCATCCTCAAGCCCATCTGGACCTACGGATTACAACTCTGGGGGACAGCATCCAACTCATACATAGAAATACTGGAACGCTTCCAATCAAAAGTACTGCGCCTAATAACCAACGCGCCATGGTACGTCCCAAATACGATCATCAGGCGTGATCTTCAAATCAATACAATCAAGGAAGAGATTAGTCAATGGAGCTCCCAATACAGAGCTCGACTACATACACACCCCAACGAACTTGCAGCTCAACTACTTCAACCACCAGACCCAAGGCGCCTCAAACGACACCAGCCAATCGATCTGATCACCAGATTCAAAATATAATCTTAGTTAGTAGTTTAGTTTTAAGTTTAGCTTAAGTTTCTCCCCTTCTCCAACCAGGCCCCAACCTATTCATATACGGAGGGGAATTAATGAGCTCCCCTCCACACGTCATTTCACACAACTCACAACAATTTGCTAAATGTATTCATACAGATTGCAAATAAATGGGGATCTCAAAAAAAAAAAACCATCTAATAAAATGCAGCGCCTGCAAAATAAGGTTCCCCGCACCACTGGCAATTTTCCGAGGCGCACACCGGTCCGCGCCTTACACATGGCATTCAAAATCCCGTACGTATATGACTTTATAACAAAATTATGCAGGCAACAAGCAGAAGTCATACAAAATCATGAGAATGAGAATGTTCGCAACATCGGACAAGGCGAAGCCCGCCACAGAAAGTATAAGAGGCTTAAACTTGGGGGCGGTCAGGCATACGACCGTTCAAGTGACTAGACTGCCGTGGTGGCGAATAATACTGGAAATAGGGCGTAATCTGCTGTACCGAGCCTGGACTGACTGAGGCCTTGTATATATTGTACATAAAAGTAATACATAAGTGTGTATTGTAAATCTATGTAAATACAGACAGTGGACATATTAAAACAGACTGACTGACAAATGACAGACCCGACCTCTCGTCAGAGAGGGCGCCCCACACAGACAAGACGTAACTTCCATTCAAAAGAATGGGGCTCGGCACCAAGACAGACAGACTGACCGACCGTCAGTTGTAACATGACTTTGACTTAGAGTAGGGTCGTGCCAGTATAGTATAGTATAGTATCGTCTCCGTTGCTCGAAGAGGCAAACATTCTGCACGGCAGTGTCATGGCGGCACGCCGCATCCCCCTTCACACATACCAAAACGCTTTGTCATTCCTGGGTTGAGTGTCAATGAGGCAAGACATGGCGTTCGAGGAAAGATTAATCTCCACTGTACAAGAGTACAATATCCTCTACGACTGCAGTCATGCCTACTATTATGACAGCATGAGAAGAGAAAACGCTGAACGAATCAGGTAGACTAATAATTAGTACGCAATACATGAATGAAAACAAATTGCTTATATAATGTTTTAACTCACGGCCTACAGTAGGCTTCCCATGCACGTGAGCCCCGGTAGCGTAGTAGGTATAGCGACTGCCTACGGGCTGGACGACCGAGGGGTCAGAGATCGAGTCCCAGTAGGGTCAAGAAAATGTAGATCTATACATCCACTCCCCCATAAGCCTTTAATGGCGTCGTGCTTTCATTCGTTGAACACAGGGACAACTGTACCTGTACCTTCCGTGTACAAACAGTATATAGTTAGGTACTACTTTGCGACATATTTGTGATTTTAACGCTAGAAGTGACTGTGGCAACAGCTGTATTGAATCGCACATACTATTTATGTACAATATACTTATACTGAAAACAACAAAATACAATCAATGGTTACGTTCAACAGCATAACACATTCCTCATGTGAAGTAGCGTGATGTACAATGGTGTTCGTGCTAGTATTGTATTGTATTCCTCGCAGGTCCAATATGTTAAATTGCGTAAATTCCTCTCCTTTATCCTTAACATGATGGTTTAAGGATCACTGGGTAGTTGTCTCCTTCCTCTGTACACCATATCACGCTGCCTGCACGTGAAACGAAATATGTTTTGAGTTGCTCTCTAACAGCATACGCAACGTCGCTTGGTCTTCCCCCTATCCGTGGTATATCTTCAAGACGTAGCGATTCTACAGATGCTTCGAGTTTTCCAGGCTGCCAGAGATATTCGTCATCACCGCAAAGGAAATTGTGCAAACAAGTTGTTGCCAAAATAACCTTATCCAAGTTGTCTGGTGATATTTGTAGCTTTCGCCGGTAAATTCGGAATTTCTTGCTAATTACGCCAAAAGCATTCTCACTCTCTCGCCTAAATCTACTATGCCTATAATTGTAGATTTTGTTACGTTCGTTGTTTACGACTTGGGGCCCAGGGTATGGTCGCATGATGTTTTCTTGGAGTGGGAAGGCCTCATCAGCAACAATAACATGTGGCAGAACTATTTCAGGTTCATTCGGTAAACTTTTAGGAACGGGTATGTCCAGTGTACCTTCGGTTAACATCTTCCCCAAACGAGACCTGAAGAAAACTGCACCATCGCTTGTCCTTCCATGGGCTCCAACATCAACAACTACGAACTTGTAGTCTGCGTCAACAAGTGCTAGAAGAGCTACACTAAACTCCTTTTTATAGTTAAAAAATGTGGAGCCACTTCCACCTGGCTTTTCAAATACCACATGTTTCCCATCCATAGCACCGAGTGCGTTTGGGTACTGCCATTTATCCCATATTCGAGATGAAATATGTCCCCAGATTTCCTTTGTAGGTGGAGGCATAACAATGGGGCTCAGAACCTCCCAGATCACCTCGCATGTTTCATAAACGATTCTACGAACTGTTGTTTCACCCATCCTGTACGTTAGAGCAATAGCTCGAAATGTGTCCCCTTGCCCCAAAAACCTGCAAGAAAATAATCTGTTACAATATACAAAGCATTTTGATATCACATTTTTAACACTTCCACTTGCAATTTACCTCATGCTACATTCTTAAGAAAGTATTTTCTTTCAGCCGAGGAGTGTAAACGAAGGTGAAAGTTATTAAGGGACAGTTACAGAAGGACCAATTTAAAAAAGAAAACAAAAAGCGGGCAGGCGACAATTTTTATAAAGCCGTGGAAGTTCGAAAAACAAATGGCCTTTTTCCATCCCACTTTCCAAGACCGACCACAGGTATCAAACCTGGGGTCCTCTGCAACACAAATGGTAGAGGACGACGACGAAGAAGTAGACGTCGAGAAGGTTTTGGACGACAACGTAAGAGAGCCTTCGCAATTCGAGCAGCAAACTCCACACACTGCAGGAGGAATGTAACCGTCCCACTGCTACGCATCTTATTTAATGTAGTCAACTTTATTAATTTGAAAGGTTAATTGTTCAAAATGAAATGCAGTGAACAAGGGTAGTGAGACATAGGTCAATTCTTGTATGTAAGAGTTAGCGTCTTCCCAAGCTTACAACAAGAAACAGGTAGACACCCGTCAAAGGTTTATTAGAGGAAAGTTGCGTTGGGGAATGGCTAAAGAAATCCTTTGTGAATTCAATACTTGGCAGTTTGTGCATGCCATAACTTAAAAAGAGTGAAGTTTTTAGGGCCCAAGCGACGCTTAAGCATTTGTCAAATTCTGACAGAAATACGTTGGAGTCAAAAATCCTTAAACTGTAGTAAGCTTTAAACGGAGTGGAGGAATATGTAATTAAGATACTCCTATTTTTCAAATACAGCCAATCACTAAGATTTAAGGGTGTGACAGGGCAGTGACGCTGGTGAAAGCCAGGAATTGAATGTCCGAGGAACCGTCATGTTTTAGCGTCAGCCGGAAAGAGGGGCTCGTAAGAATCAGACGCAAAAAGTCGAAAAGCTGCACTCGTTAGAACTAGACGTAAAAAAAGTCACACACCAGGCTCCGAAGCAATTAGACGCAAAAAGTCACACACCGGGACTCGTTAGACATAAAAGTACTGATTTGACGTTGTTATCAAGAAGTGGCTAAACAAGTGTTCAAAAATATAATTCGTCTAAACTTGATATGTGCTTTTGTAGTTAAGTGTTCATTTATTTCTTCTCAAGAGCTGTGGCCCGTTCAAGGCTCTGAGATAAAGAGTCTCTCAGCTCTACCGAATCAACAAACCTCACCTCCTTAAAATAACCCTGAGAATTTAGTACAAGAAAGAAATACCTACAAGTGCGACCAAAGTGTGAGGAAGAAGAGGAGAGGAGGAGGTAGAGAGGGGCGGTAATAGGATCTCCAACAGATCCTTCGCCTATAAGTGATACTGTTGTTCCTTCTCCTTCAGGATCGACATCTTCGTTGTATAAACGAAAAGCTGTTCGTCACTTAAGTGCAGGAGAGGTATTACAAAACTATTTGGCTACAAAACGAGAAGAAAAACAGAAAGAATTAAGACCAACCGATCAGTTATCAAAATTCTTTTCGGCTGTGGAGGAAACTGTACGTCAGTTACCTGTAGATCTGCAACTCGATGCAAAATCTAAAATATTCTCTATAGTGCTGGAACAAGAAAAGAAGGCCCTAGAACGACGACAACAAAGTCACAGCTATCCCACACAGCTCGCCCATTCCGTCCTACCTTTTCAACAACACATCCCCAACCAGCCATCCTATTCGCAGTCACTCCATCCCCCTTTACCACCTATGACCCACCACTCACTACATTCCATGCCAGGGTCCAGGCGACCCCATCCAGAAAGCCCAAGCCATTCGCAATACGCCATGTTTCCTCGCCATCATGATTTGCAAGATCAAAACCAACCCTGTGGAAGTACAGAACACAACAGTCCTTCCTCAGCTAATTAAACTCTGAACCTTCTGTGCAATGAAATAAAAAATGAACCACTCCTGTCACCATTACACATTTCATGTCTATTACGCCGCACAATCACATATACATGTACGTACTTATTATCGTTGTTCACAAATGTTTCATTTTTTCATGTTAATTTAATTGCAATGAATTATTCTATGTAAAGGAGCGATGGTTTGTTTTGTGTCACCTTACTTAATACGGCTGTAAATACTAATAATATAAAATCAACTATCTGGCAATATAAAAACTTCAATGGTTCTGTCATTTAGAAAATAAGTGTGAGAACTAGAGTTACCTTAAGGTCACCGCTAACCTTGGGGTTATAGCCTCTCTAAAATTCATGTTCTTCTTCTCTATGCGTGGCTCTATTGCTAACAATAGCTCACAAAATTTGGCCTAGCTCATGCGAAAGTAGATAAAAGACTTTTTATCGTCTTCAGTTAGGTCGTGAAATATCGTGTGGAACTCTCCGAATTCGTTTCTTTTCTTGTAAATATCGTGCACCCATATTCGCTTTGGCTGATCCTCTTGTAGCATCATAGCTACACAAATCGTTTCTTCTTCCGAAGACGAGTCGGTCATTGCAATATTCTGTACAACATGGAGCGCAAGACTACACGAAAGCGGGCTTGGTTCAACTTGGAGGGGTAAACGTAGTGGGTAACAACTTTGGTGGGGGGAATGCTTTCGGTCCCGTCTCTGACGCTACACGCCTGCAGTGGGCGCACTCGCTGCAGACATACTACAACGGCACTGCACTGTTCTGCTAACCATATTGCTCTAGTGCAGGGGGTGGCAACTGGAATAGGGGAAAGGGAAACACCGTAACTACTGCCTCTAAGGCCGTCTACACACGGAGCTACTCAAAATAAACTGATTAGTGACGCAAGTTACTAACGAGTCCGCAATGAGTCACTTCCAATGTGACTGAATGGAACACCACACACGGCGCTACTGATCACTAACGCGTTACCGACCCGTTAGTAATAAGTTCCAGGCAACTCGGCGGCCGAGTCACTAGGGACTGAAGTAGCTCAGTTCCTTGGTGACTTTCTTCAAGATGTGCGAACAACAGCTGAATACGTTATTTGTAGGAGAAGTTGAAAAACATCCTGTTTTGTACAATTTTACGCTTCCTGGATATTCGAAGAAAGATGAAAGTGAAAAGGCATGGGATGAAGTTGGNTTCATCAATTAAATATATAATGCTCTCCTTACTCCACTCCATTCAGAGTATATAAACAGAGAATCACAAACAGAAGAACGCACACTGGTGATGACTTCACTCCAACTGTCTGGAGCTGATAAGCAAAGCGCGATGCAGCCGCCTACACGTCCAGACTGGCACCACTGCAACCCGAGTCGTCCCTTTGATGCGACGGTAAAAGACCGCTAAGCGAGCGAACAGCCCGTTGCGTATTATTTTACAACGGAAGGATGATACGGGGATACGCAACAAGTCTGGACCCGGCTTAAACAAACCAACTTGAATACCCACAATTACGTGCGGTTATGGTGGTGCATTATATGCAAATTGGTAAGTATGAATTTTGATTTGATGTGGTTGCGAAACGAAAGTAGACATTTGCGAACGAAATTACAGCTCCATGTCAAACATATTATTTGTGTATATGATTATTATGCTTGNACTTAATATGACATCCATCTTCAAAGATACTTCCCAAAAGACTGTCGATGATTTGACTTATTCAGTGTGAAAGCTTTTGACTGGTTTGACTTGACTGATCTAGACGTGACTGGACTGGACGTGACGGGACTGGCTTGGTGTGAAATGGGCCTAAGAGTACCGTGATGGTGTTATAATTTTTGTATTGCTTCTTGCAGTATAAAAATGAAAACTATAACTTGTGCTGCTGCTGGGTACTTGTCATCGAGCAGGCAAGACGTGAGATTCTTCAGCTTTCCAAAGGATCCAGCACGGTATGTCTGTTTTAATTCAGGTGTAATTAGTTTATTATGTGTTGCTTCATCCAATGAATAAATTAAGATATATTTAAGCATCCTGTTGCACTCTATACGATATATGATATAAACTTCGTCTTAAGTGCAACAATTTATTATAGGTCTTTCGTCTTGCTTTCTTCTACATGTTTCGGCCGCAACTGCAGAAACAGAAAGCTGATACTGGTACTGTTATGAAATGACTTTATCTTATATAGATATATATGACTATGTTACCTGGAAGGGATAAGATTATTTGCAATACGTATTGATTGAATATTAATAATTATATGAGGTACACAGGCTGTACATGTGTAAAGTTAAACCCACAGGATGTGGACGGGGAACCACGGTATGAACAAAGTTGGGAAGTTATACCACAGTGGCTTCCGGCGCAGTAGGCTTAATGACGGATGTAGTGGTTACAGACTGTTCTAACAAACATGAAAATTGAAAACAAAAGTTATTACGGGAAATTTGAGACGAGTCGTATATCCTATGACGGACGAATGATGCCAGCAATCACTTGTCAGTTTAGAAGAAGTGGAAATGATGAGGAGGATGACCAACCAATAACTCTTGTTACAATGTTCCTGAGAAAACCAGAAGGTATATAAGATTAGTTACAGAGGAAGTGAAGGACACTCCTTGGTAGTTGATACAAGTAATTGGAGACAGCTAGAAGGTCCGTCCTCCAGGGGGAGCCGCTAAGCGTATGTGGCAGACAGCAGAGAGTAGTTCGGCGACACACCTCTACGGGTTTCCCGCATCACAATGTTGTACATCAGGGTTGCTGTACTTTGTAAGTAAAGAACTGTTGTCACAGCCTGGCTGAATAACCAGTAGCAAGGAGCAGTGATTGCAGTTAGGCAAGAGTGATCAAATTATTATGTTATGCTGTGTTACTACATGAATTGATAAATGTTACTTTCTTCTTTTTGGTTATAAAAAGAGAAAGGTGTTTCATTATGATTGGGGAAGGGACA
Organism: Cryptotermes secundus; assembly: GCF_002891405.2. Lineage (NCBI taxonomy): Eukaryota > Metazoa > Arthropoda > Insecta > Blattodea > Kalotermitidae > Cryptotermes > Cryptotermes secundus. The sequence continues at coordinate 1,891,899 of NW_019721009.1, read as the reverse complement.
TATCCTCGACCAGGTACCCTAGACCGCACCCATCCTGGCATCATAACAGTATCATAGGGACGCCGCCCGGAATAAAGTTCCTGCTAAGTCGTGTAATATGTGAATTGTAATTACATATCTTTAACACCTATAATGAGATGAAACCAATTATGTTACTAATGTAAATTTATCAATAAGGTTAACCTGTAAAGGGAGTGATACCACATGTATAGGTAAACTCTCTGAAATCTAAAGTAACAATGTACTTTAATTATATTGTATTCACTTTCAGTAAGATTTTGTAAGACAGCTGTTTTTCTCAATGAGGAAACAAGAGATCGATAACCTTAGATCCTCTAAGGTTAAGACACTTAAATGTCCCAAACATAACACGTGCTGCTTATGACTGTCGCTCCACGTGCCTGTACTTTGGTCCTGATCTGGGGCGTATAAACGAAATCTCACTAATACAAGCATCTGCCTCGTGTCATCCAGATTACGTCAGATTCCAGTGTCATGTGCCCAGGCTTTTGGCCGAGCCAACGCCAAGATTATTACTATAAGTACAGAACCTTACGATGGGACGACATCAGACTTACTGATCACGTTGCTGAACGAATCTCTGTTCGCCGACGGTTAGGAGTTATCTGGGTCGTGGACCCTCACATCTGTATCTACTGTGTCTTTGAGGAATCTAGTAAACTTTGTCGTCTCTTCAGCATCCAGAAAGACTTAGTTCTTTTTGCTGATCCACGTCACACCTCATCCTTATTTTCGACAACTAGAGCTTCAACAGGTGACATCTCTTCTGCTGGCGGAATTCATCACCTGGTGCTAGCACTACTAAAGAAAAGATTTACATTACAGTCGTGTGGAGAGTGAACCGCCAAACCGAACCCATGTACCTACTCCANTTAACACCTATAATGAGATGAAACCAATTATGTTACTAATGTAAATTTATCAATAAGGTTAACCTGTAAAGGGAGTGATACCACATGTATAGGTAAACTCTCTGAAATCTAAAGTAACAATGTACTTTAATTATATTGTATTCACTTTCAGTAAGATTTTGTAAGACAGCTGTTTTTCTCAATGAGGAAACAAGAGATCGATAACCTTAGATCCTCTAAGGTTAAGACACTTAAATGTCCCAAACATAACACGTGCTGCTTATGACTGTCGCTCCACGTGCCTGTACTTTGGTCCTGATCTGGGGCGTATAAACGAAATCTCACTAATACAAGCATCTGCCTCGTGTCATCCAGATTACGTCAGATTCCAGTGTCATGTGCCCAGGCTTTTGGCCGAGCCAACGCCAAGATTATTACTATAAGTACAGAACCTTACGATGGGACGACATCAGACTTACTGATCACGTTGCTGAACGAATCTCTGTTCGCCGACGGTTAGGAGTTATCTGGGTCGTGGACCCTCACATCTGTATCTACTGTGTCTTTGAGGAGTCTAGTAAAACTTTGTCGTCTCTTCAGCATTCAGAAAGACTTAGTTCTTTTTGCTGATCCACGTCACACCTCATCCTTATTTTCGACAACTAGAGCTTCAACAGGTGACATCTCTTCTGCTGGCGGAATTCATCACCTGGTGCTAGCACTACTAAAGAAAAGATTTACATTACAGTCGTGTGGAGAGTGAACCGCCAAACCGAACCCATGTACCTACTCCAGAACAGGATTTCTCTGACCCGAGGTCGCTGCTGAAGACCGACTTATCCGTCTTCATAGAGCAGATTGTTAACATTAATTATGAACAGAGGAGCGTTATATAAGCGAGTAATAAAGTATATAGGCAGATTTACGTCCAAACCGGGGATTTGTAAATTATTCAGCTAAAAATTCCGAATGGAAGCTGACAGACCTATAGTTGGGTACAACAGGTCCACTGCTTTTGGTCTGAGACCGGCAGTCCAACAGCAAATAGAGCAATGTTGAAAGATGACATTTCAGAAGCTAGCAGATCGCCTTTCTTAAATCCGCTAACCATAGTCCAGCGCGAAGATTGGACACTATACCCAAGATATTGACCCAGAGAGCCGGCCACTGTGCTCCAAAGACGACCACCCCCCACCGAAACAGAAGCGAGATTATGACATCTATGATAGAATATGATGACAGGCGGACTGTTGTGTCCAAGAAAGATATGGAGACTACCGAATTACATAGCTTACACCAAGGAAGTTTTCAAAACCTAGAAGCTTTAAGTTTTATAGAGTGAACTGTTTGTTCCCATCTTATTGTTAGTTGTCATTTCATCATACTTTGCCGGACTCTTTCGTATGAACTGAAATTTTATTAACTTAAAACTACGTAATATACAAACAGATCCGGGAGATAGTCGCCCTTTTACACTGAGAAGTGACACAGTCCAAGTTTTGCTATGTGGACCGGAAGTAACATCTGGTACACTTCCTGGAATTCTGGCAGTTTCAGCAGAGTCGGAAAGTCTTTGGGAATTTGAGAGCTGACAGTTTGGGGCGGCTATAACTTACAAAGAGGAGTGCCTGAGCCTCATTCCCTGATCTTAATACATCAAGTCGCTGTCAACCTTAGGGTTAGGTCAGTCACTGCCAGAATCACATGATCGGAAATTCACTAATTTAGGGAACCTCCTTTTAAACTAGACCAATAGCATATGTTGCAGTTGATTTCTCTTGGATTCTGTGGTTCGTGGACCTCAGGATTCAGAGAGAGAGCATTCTAACCCGAGGAGTCTTCATAAAACTTTCGGCCGATTGAGACACAGAACCTGCGTCACTTCGCTAGAAGTAGTACAAGATCAAACTACATAAGTGTAAACTAAACGAGCTACTGGTATGTCCAGTGTTAGTTAAATAAATAATTACTGAAAGTGCAACAAGTCTTGAAGTGGTGTACGTGATTGTAGCATAAGGATCTTCCTGCCGTTCACAATCCAGGCCCGTATCACCCTCGATAGGAACTCCTCTCTACCATTAAGGAGCAGAACCCAGCTACTCCCGACTTTCCCTACTTGCGAGACGCCTTAATAATCGTACAGAAGACCCCTTGCCTACTACCACCAGCAACCATTATTCTCCTCCCTTCCCACATAACTTCTCAACGTCCACGAGACAGGGAAGGAGGGCAGTGTAACTTCAGTGGAGACGTCCAGGAACACGGCGCAGGTGAGCCGCAGCACAGGGAAAGGAAGGGATACTGGCGAAGGACAGCCACGAGTGGCGACCAACGCATAGTGTAAATTTGACAATGAAGAGGATGGCAGTTGTAAGCGGCAACTAACAGTGGTGCACTCAAGGTCAGTTATAAGGTATCACTATAACCAACTGCATCATCCCAGGCATGAACATTATACGAGTGGTGTACACTGAGCAATATGACAAGAAACGAGAAAGCCCGTGACATATTCTGGGCAAAAACAGCCAGGCGTGACCACCATAGCAACTAGTAATTTTTGGACGACGAACAATATGTGATTGTCGTCACATCACCATCTTAGTATTCAAGGTCATTCCAAGTAGAGTTATAGCAGTGAAATATATAAATAGGAGAATGATGTGATGCGGTCACAGTTTTGTGCACGCGCAGATGGCGATAAAAGATGACAGACACTTAGAACATGCCTCGCGATACAATACTTTATCGCTACCCATTAACCTTCCCATTAACCCTTTTATCTTTCTCTTTAAATACAACACTGCATCAACATCTCATTCAGTCATGTATTATCACGACACTTGCTGCCACTACAAAGCAGTCTGCAACTGTTCTCGCTGTTGGACGGAGTTCGCTCAGTGTCCCACTTCAAACCTTTGTGCCGACAACACTCTACGCCAACAAGCCGCCGGAATTCTTCTTCCTCATCAATCTCCGTTTGACGATACAGACGATACAACCGAACAACTTTTCGGCCAAGAGGAAGTTACAACATACATTGGCTCTCTTCGGGTAAGAACTGCAAATGTCACTAGTTTGGACAGATCAATCATCCAACAAATCCAAATGGCCAACATTCACAACACCAGCGGGGAAAACGATAACACTTCCCCCAAGGAGATATATTCTCTTTGGAAATATCCTCAGCCCACTGACCCAGGAACTTCTACAGGAATATTCGGCCCACCTCCGGGAACATCATACCCTCTCCAAAGCACCGGAACCCCTAGCCCGCCTAAACTCACACCTACAAATTCTCCAAGTCCACATCGACCATCCACCCCAATCGGAGATGAACCTCATCATATCACTCACAAACACATCCAGCAGAACAGTCCGCCAAGCAATCTTCCTAGCCGCCATACGTATACTGGGGATAACTCCATACACGATGTTGATACAGGAAGGATCAACGAAAGAGCCTCTGTTATCATACTCAACAAACGACGCATCTCAAGTGATAACAGTCCTACTAGAAACCAAACTAAACAAAGAAGAACTTCTAACGTCGACACAACCGACAATGGACATCTTTACCACTCCGATGACAGAACTACTTCGCCATCACCGCCCAGCACTCCTTCAAACACAACTGGAAACGATGATCCGAGTGGAAGCCCTCCCATCGACATCCAACCAACCAACCACAACCTCTCCAGATCTATACTACACCTTCATCCTCCACAAAACAACATTCGATGCCCTCCCACCAACCTCCAAAAAGTCCCCCACATTTGCAACATTCGACCATGGAGACCACATCCACATCGTCTTCTCCGTCCGCCATTCAAACAACGTCTCCCGTCACGTCAACTCCATCCTATCTTTCCTTAAAACAGGCTTGTCTGGAAATGCAGAAGCTCATACAAGCCTTCAACTCATCCGCTACACAACCAGATTCATTTCATATCTCATCCGTAAAGGTATCTCAACATTCAACAAGTATGGAAATAAATCCCTTTCCATCATCAAGCCAATCCTAGATGCTCTTGCGAAATATGACATCACTGATTCATCAGCCGACAACATGCCATGTCAGCAATATGTGGAAGAAAAAAAAGACCATTCACAAGGACAACCTCACACAACGTACGTTCTCAATTGATTACATTTCTAATCTTATTATCTCAAACAAAATTACATCATACGAAAATTTTCAGAGGGTTCTTCCAACCGATACAAAAATCCAACTTCTCAAACAACTCGGATACGTTGGTCAAAATATCATCAAAACCCTCATTAAAATTCACAACATCGAGACTCTTCAAAACATCAAAACAAAACATTATTATCAACTAATCATCGACAACTTTCAACTCCACCAAGTAATACCATCAAACGTATCTTGGCTCAAAAATGTATTCCGAGCAAATTCTATCAGCGTATCCAAGTTCTTTTCTCATTTCTTGTTGATACATTCTATGAATATCACCAAGATAAACTCTTTTGTCCTGCAGGGACCAACTAACACCGGCAAATCGCTGCTTATGAACATCCTCCTCTCCGATACAAATCCAACCCGAGTTGCCCGAGAACGAGACAAGTCCAACTTCCACTTGGATCAACTTCCTAACGCAACGAGTGTCGTCTTTGAAGAACCCATTATTGACCAAACCACCGTCGGCACATGGAAACTCTTGTTGGAGGGAGCACCAATCCCAACCGACATGAAACACGCCGACAAAGAGTTATCAATCGCCTTCCGATCTTCATCACCACGAACCAAGACATATGGAATTGGGTCGGTACAGACGACGTCAACCCCATAAAACAGAGGATATTTGTGTTCCATCTCAAAGTTACGATATCCTCCTTGATTTCGCAACAAGCTCAAATTCCCCAGCCTCCAAACATCATCACAAAGCAAGACATATACGCACTATTCCTCCATCATCTCCAATATATTCACGACGAATATACAGCTCTTCTCCAATCCCTTCCCAGCTATCCACGAGCCATCGATGTGTCAGAGCTACCCTAACCCCTTGGGGCACAACACAGAAGAATTGTTCGCCGGCTTGGTTTTCGTTGGAGAAGGACGAGGGATAATAGAAAAAAAAATTGATTGAATGGCATAACACCCGTTCTAAACGCCTGCATTATCAGAGGACAATCAGGCAATATCGCAGAGAAGGTTCGCCTATTGTGTATGTCGATGAAACGTACTTGCACAGTAGCCACACATCATACTCCTGGGATGACTCTTTAAACAAAACACTCTCCTCTCCTGTTGACAAAGGTCCACGAGCAATTATTGTACATGGTGGTGGTAAGCAAGGTTTTGTGGAGAAAGCTTTGCTTATGTTTAAGTCAGGCAGAAAAACAGGTGACCACCACCACGAGATGAATTCTGGAAACTTTGAGAAGTGGATCCAGGAAAAATTAATTCCAAACTTGCCTCCAAGAACGGTGATGGTAACTGACAATGCAAGTTACCATAATATTGAAGTAAACAGAGCGCCAACTTCAAATACCAAAGTAGGTGAAATGAAACAGTGGTTGGCAGAACGGAACATTTCGTATCCGGCTTCGGCACTGAAACCAGGCCTGTACGAATTAATAAAAAAACACAAGTCAGATAATATAGAATATAGACTAGACGCTACTTGTGCTGCTGCTGGACACTCTGTGATACGTCTCCCACCTTATGATCCAGACCTTAACCCTAGTGAGATGGTGTGGGGCACCGTTAAAAATTGGGTGGGCGAAAGGAACGTGACATTTAAGTTGGACGATACAATGCGTCTAGCAGAGGAGAAATTTAATTCCATTTCCGCCGAAGGCTGGGCAGCATATTGCAATAAAGTGGAAAATCGAGAGGACCAGTACTTCGCATGGGAAATGGAACTGAAGGCACATCACAGAAGGGAAAGGAGAGTCCAGAAGATCAGAGGTGCAGGACGCAGACCACAGTGAGGAATTCCGTATACAGAAATAGTTGAGTGTGTGAAATATTGTAACCGAATGTAAATGTGTTAGTAACGTCCAATAAACCCAACGATCAAAACTAAGATACCACAATTACTTGCCACGGAACTCCGGACACGTGACAGTATTATATTCCATACGACAGAACTCTTCATGTAGTGTTTTTGTGGAGTCGTTGTTTGCTTTCCATGCAATACGGACAATTCTTCGTAAGACGAGGCACCATTACACAATTTATTAATTGCAACACCATGATCCTCTCTTAAAATCTTCTATTTTCCAAACTGTCTATGGAAACGCACACAAAGTAAATCCAACGACTGATTTGATGTTTTGAAAACATCATTAATATTTATCTTGTTATATAATACTTTCAATTTTTATGTTCTATATAATCTGAACTTTTGTATTTTTTACATAAACATTTTTAAATTTGTACTATTAATAGTGTTATATCCATTTTATGATTGCAGTTAAATGGTAGTTTTTGTTGATATGTATTTGCCTCCTGTCCGCAAATAACAACCAACAACAGGAACATACCACGCAACGCCGAAGTCAAATACTTAGGTCTTTACCTACACCAAAAACTCACGTGGAGGACTCGCATCAAAAAGAAACGCCAACAGTTAACGCTGAAAGAGAGACAGCTGCACTGGCTGCTAGGAAAACGCTCGCAATTGTCCCTGGAGAACAAAACCCTGTTATACAAGGCACTCTTAAAACCTATATGGACCTATGGCATCGAGCTGTGGGGCTGCGCTCGACCATCCAATACCAAAATCCTCCAAACATTCCAATCGAAAACACTAAGAAGAATCACAGGCGCACCATGGTACGTAACAAACGGAACTATCCACAACGATCTCAACATACCCCTCATCACGGAAGAGATCAGAAAACATGCCACCAGACACCGTACTCGGATAACAGGACACGAGAACCCGCTAATCGTTGAATTAACGAAACCGCACCCAGCAGCAAGGCGACTGAGGACAACCTGGCCAGAAGACTTATGTAACTAAAAGGTACGGTACTGCCAGTGGGCAGCTGCCGCCTTAACGACATAAGCATCCATCGCATTTACTTATTACTTGCAGTGGTCAAGTAGATTGCAAACTGACGTAAAAAAAATGTATTTGCCTGATGATGGCCGTTAGTGGCTGAAACATATAGCAAAGCCACAGCTGAACGCTGACTTTGATGTCTACTATTTGCTGTATTGTGACGGTTCCCNTTAACGGACGAATGTCACAAATGAATGACAGAGGCAGCAACCCGAGTTGGCCTAATGTCACTGATTTATGACACAGGACACGTGCACTCTTTGTCAGTGCTGACGGTTTTATGTTGGGTTTGAAACCAAAACAAACCCACGCAGGGTCATGTCAGAGGTTCATTCCTTAGCTCTGAACATAGAAATCGTTTATCACGGTACTGGCTTCGATAATATTTACGTTTATATATGAGTGTTCGTGACCTGGTCAGCCAAATATAGCACAGCTTTGTTCTGAGACCTGAAAGGGGAAATATTCGAAGTGCTTGCAGATCAGTGCTTCAAGAACTTTCAAGAAAGTGTGAAGTATTCAAGGAATCGTTTTCAGTGGTGAACTATCAGTTGTTTTTGTCTGATGTTAACCAAAATGGCAATGTGTCGACAGATTTTAGTAAAACTTCCCCAGCAACAAATTTGATCCTCTCGGCAGTTCAGTATAAGACACGCACCGGACGGATACGAATGTGGTTAGAAATTCCAATCATCACATCAGATAGTGAGAAAAGTGAAACGTCAGATGAAAATGATGAGTAAATAAGAGATACTAGGTATGACCAGTTTTAATTTTCACGATATAGACTACATTTTTAACATGGACACCCTAGTCAATTCTACATGTACTTCCACGACGAATGGCTAAATTCTTTTCTTCATTACAAATGACTTCGAAAAGAGAACAGTGGAAGAAACTGAAGTGTTAAGAAACTCCTCCCACCACAAGCTATGGGCGGGATATGACTGGGAATGCGGGGCCTTGTCCGAAGTTACTGTGCACTGGCAGCACAGATGGCAAACACATTCGGTTAAAATGCCCTCGAAACTCAGGCAGCCTTTTCTTCAATTACAAACAGTTCCATTCGATAGTTCTACAAGCTGTTGTAGATGCGCGAATGAAATTTATTTTGCTGTGGATGTTGGGGCGTATGGCAAACATAGCGACGGAGGTGTTTTCCGATACTCCACTTTCAGAATTTGGAAACAGACACACTGAAAGTACTTGATGCCATAGCTCTACCAAACAGCGACATAACTGTGCCTCATGTATTTGTTGGTAACGAGGCTTATCCACTAACATCGTACTTATTGAAGCCATACAGTAGAACACTGGATAAGAATAAAGCTATATTCAATTACAGACTATCGCGCGCAAGACGCATCGTGGAACGCGCTTTTGGAGTATGTGCTTCGAAGTGGAGGGTCTAAATAGGCCAACAGAAACGAAAGTAAGTACGGGCGTGGATACTGTGAAATGCATCACCCTTCGGCACAACATAATTATAATGTCGAGGGACTGCACGAACCAGCAGCAGATAAAAATGTGAACGTTAATCAAGCTGATGGTTTCGATCACTCCACATACAATAACAACTGCCAAAAGGATCAGAGATGCGTACTGTGAATATTTCAACAGTCCATCCGGATCCGTGCAATGGTAAGAAGAAGCAATTTGAGGTCAGTATGTTGAAATAGTGCTCAAAATATTTTATAATTTAATTTTATTATATTGTCCAACATTAAATTATACTATGAGTTTATAATATTATGTAATTCTTAAGGTGATATATATATATATATATCTTCGCCTTGTGCTAAATATTGATTACTTTTAATGCGTAATATTTTTTTAAAACATACCTATAACAAGAAGACCAAATCTCAGAGCAAGAGTCTGGCAGTAGGCAAAAGATAGCTGGTGATAGACTGGCCACTGTAATCCTTGAGGCCCAATCTCCATAAGGGAAGGAAGTGTAGCATCTGGGCTAACCAGAGGACCACGGACCACATAGTGCTAACCGCTAGCAGACACCCTGGCGCCCTAGGCCGGCAAACATCCGCTTGTTGTTTTGAAGTTGTCGTATTTTAAGTAAATAAGTATGAACGACATACATACCTATGACCAGGGGGTAGAAACTGACATAGGAGAAGGGGGAAACACGGTAACTACTGCCTCTATGAATGACGGCAGATACTACACAAAGATCTCGACCAATCAGAAAGCCTAAACAAACCAATTAGAATTAGCGAAATTATGTGCGGCGGACGAAACCTCACGCAGGTCTCGACCTATCAGAGAGCCTAAACAAACCAACTTGAATACCCACAATTACGTGCGGTTATGGTGGTGCATTATATGCAAATTGGTAAGTATGAATTTTGATTTGATGTGGTTGCGAAACGAAAGTAGACATTTGCGAACGAAATTACAGCTCCATGTCAAACATATTATTTGTGTATATGAATATTATGCTTACTACCACAAATGGAATTAGAAACATAGAATTCTTTCAAGCCTAAAATTTTTGAGGTTATCATGAACTGTCATGTAAATGATATTTTTTTGTTATGTTCTGCAACTTTCTGTTTATCCCAGAGATTGTCTGTTGACTGTGAAGGAGTTCTAAGAGTACCGTGATGGTGTTATAATTTTTGTATTGCTTCTTGCAGTATAAAAATGAAAACTATAACTTGTGCTGCTGCTGGGTGCTTGTCATCCAGTAAGCAAGGGGTGAGATTCTTCAGTTTTCCAAAGGATCCAGCACGGTATGTGTGTTTTAATTCAGGTGTAATTACTTTATTATGTGTTGCTTAACCCAATGAATAAATTAAGTTTTGTGTATGTCTGTGTTCAATTTATTCAACAGAACCCAAAATTTTAGAATGGGTACCAAGTTTGTAATGTTTACTGAAGAATTATTTCTAGGTTTTGAGACTATTTGTTCTACTTTAACAGGGCTGCGGTATGGGCAGGAAAAGTTGGAATATCCTGCACTACTGATTCTGCTAGAAGGCTGCACAATAAATATTTATGCAGCAAACATTTCCTGGAAAGTGATTTCACTACATCTGAAAGGGTACACCTGAACAGACTGGCAGTTCCATGTGACTCAGATTCTGCTTCACAGTCATGCCCACAATCTCCTGTCCCTTCTTTACATACACCTTCCTTGGATCCTTTGCCCTCGGTTATAACTCCTACCCCATACAGCAAGACAGTGGTGCACGCGACTCTAACGTCTATTCCTATACATGCAGACAGTCCTTCCACTTCCTCTCAGATGTCTGCAGTCCAACAACCACCAACAGTAGCTAGCCAACACGTTTGCAGCGAAAGAAACCTCTCTTCCCCTAAGCTCAGTAAATACAAATGCTTGTGATGGAGAACTCGGGCATATTAGTTGTCAAAGTTCTTCCTAAAAGCCTAAAGCAAAGCATTATCTGCTAAAAAAAACTTAATTTGGCTTCACTTTCAGAGTTGTCACCGAGAGAAAGGAAATTATGTGAACATATTCGGAATAGAGTGCGCTCTGCAAACTCAAAAAGAAATATAAGGGGAAGAAGCTGAAAAGGCTCTGTGATCCAGTGATGCAGTCTTTCATCTTCTTTCAGTTTATGGGCTGCTAGATTTTTGGCAGCAGTGTTTCGGAACATCAGACAGAAGCCTAAGGGCAAGTCTCTCCTTAAACGTAGCCCTAAATCCTATATCCTTCTTCGTTTCCGTTCGCCCCCCCTCACATACAGATTATCCTGAAATTAACAACAAATGGAAACCTCAGTATTATTTCTCCCTATACATGATTTATAAAAAAATATTAATGTATCTGAAAAGCTATGTTCTGTGTAGCTTTCAAGTATAAGTTGTAACCCACAACCAGGAGAGGTTAACCGTGGACACAGACGCCAGTAATATCGAAATTCGAGTACCCTGTCAAATACAGGATGGACAAGACAGTGTCGTAGCTTACTTCGGCAAGACGCTAAAGAAAGCAGAGAGCAACTACTGCGTCACCCGACAACTACTTGCCACAGTGAGGACACTGGAAAATTTTCACAAGTACCTATATGGAAAACAGTTCTATCTGCCTACGGAGAACTCTGCGCTTACCTGGCTCATGAGTTTCAAGAACTTAGAAGGACAAACTGCGCGCTCGATACAGCGCCTACAAGAGTACAACTTTACTCCGGAGCATCGTCAAAGTCGGAAACATAACGCCAACGCACTTTCTAGACGACCCTGCCAGGAAGTTGGGTTCAGTGAAGCGTGGTTAGACAGCACGGAGAGGACTGAAGCCGAATCACTTCCGCAAGCGATTACAACAAATAGTGAGGTGTAAATGATGACTGGTGAAAACATGCCGCAAACAAAGAAGGAAAATCCGGATGATGGATTGCATTTCTTCAACATGGATGTACAGAACAGGGTGCAAGAAAGGGGCGCTGCTTTCATCAGTGAGACGACAGCTTCGATGTGGGAGCACATAACACTGGACGAGAGATCGGCGTATGAGCAGGACCGAAACAAGCAGAATCTGGGCCACGTGGATTACAAGAACAAATTTCGTCTACGGAGGAGATACTGCGCATATCTTAAGCGATTGGTGAACCCGGCTAACAGAGCTGCCAAGTGCAATGTGCGCACTGACACAAAGTTGAGTTCACAGAAGCCTGTGGTTAGACAGCACGGAGGACTGAAGCAACACGCCGAATCATCACTTCCGCAAGCGATTACAACACACAGTGAGGTGTAACTGATGACTGGTGACAACATGCCGCAAACAGAAGGAAAGTCCGGAAGATGGATTCCATTTCTTCAACCTGGATGTACAGAATGAGGTGCAAGAAAGGGGCACTGCCTTCATCAGTGAGATGGCAGCTTCTACAGTGCGTACAATCAAGTGCGCGCCGCGGCTGCAATTTGCCGTGAGTCATACCACCGCAGAACGGATGCAACTCCTCCCCGCGACTGCAGTGCTCCTACGCCGATGGTTGCATAATCGGAACCCGAGGTTGCATTAAACAGTCAGTCTTTGTCCTGCTGTGGAAGTGGAGTGGAATGTTTACAGCTGTCGACAGACGGTGGAAATGAAGTTCACTATTAAACAGCGTGTGTTTATTGTCGAAACTATTGCAAGGAAAAACATTTACAGAAAATTCGCACGTAGGTTTCGTCAGAAATATCCTGACTCGCCAGTTCCCACAAAGTCGTGTGTAAACAGGCTTCTGAAAAAGTGGCGGGCCACAGGTTCAGTGAGTGACAAGAAGAAGCAATCGAAGAGAACTGTGCTGACTGAAGAAAAGGTTAAGGATATTCAGGCAAGATTACAGATCAGTCCTCGAAAATCGTTAAGACGCTTAGCACAGGAAACTGGTGTTTCGCTAGGATCTGCTCGCACAGCCACAAAGTTAATCAAATTTCGCCCGTATAAA
>NW_019721009.1:1858152-1878313 GCF_002891405.2 Cryptotermes secundus | reverse complement strand
CCCCAGATCTCAGTATTTCTGATTATTATCTTTGGGGCAACCTGAAGCAAAAAGTCTACAAAAATAATCCCCGCAGCATTGATAGTCTTCAAAATGAAATTACACGCGTAATTCATTCAATTACCGTCGACGAACTGCAGAGAGTGTCGCGTAATTTATTTGTGAGATGCGCGGCATGTTTGCAAGCAGAAGGAGGTCACTTTCAGCACCTGTTATAAACCACGGTAAGTTATCTTTTTACTGTATTCTTATAAATGTGTGCATGTAGAGCAACTGATGGACGGAGACTCAGCGACACCACTACACTCACGCTATCGGGGAACGGCACTGCAGTCGCGGGGAGGAGTTGCATCCGTTCTGCGGTGGTATGACTCACGGCAAATTGCAGCCGCGGCGCGCACTTGATTGTACGCACTGTATGTGGGAGCACATGACACCGGACGAGAGATGGGCGTATGAGGAGCAGGCCCGAAACAAAAAGCAGAATCTGAGCCACGTGGATTCTAAGAACAAATTTCGTCCATGGAGGAGTTACTGCGCATGCCGAACCAAGAGAGCGTGAGCTAAGTACCGGATTCGCTGCTGCAATCCGAAGAATAACTCCCAAGAAACAACACTGATGCAGAATAAATCACTGGAACTATTGAGTGCAGTAGGACGTGCCCGGCCACGGTTCCTGCGGCCCGTGTATCCTCTCCGCAGACCCAGAGACACCATTGAAGTGAACTTCCAAGCAGTAAGAACTGTGTGAACATCACTTTCTCCTAACCCCAGTGAGGCAGAGGCTACCCTCAGTTTGCATCAGGAGGAGGGTTGTCAACGCCCCACAGGACAATATATTGCACCGAATGAGAATCCCCCGCAACTGGGTCAATTATTTTCTACATCATAGGTTTCTCTGTTTGTGTTGAGTGTTTGAACGTTACATATGGGGAAGGGGGACGCACCAGGAGGAGGGTTGTCAACGCCCCACAGGACAATATATTGCACCGAATGAGAATCCCCCGCAACTGGGTCAATTATTTTCTACATCATAGGTTTCTCTGTTTGTGTTGAGTGTTTGAACGTTACATATGGGGGAGGGACGGAGTGTTCACCGTGGTATAGGCGCACTAAATGATTACTGCGAGTACATATTTTATTCATTGAAGATCAATGTTTATTGAAAAGGCAATAGCATACATGTGTTATTCCCAATGTAGAAATGAAATCTTGTGTAAACTGTTTGTGAACAGTACTCTCTCGTTGTTACTGTGAGCCTTGGTCAGGGGCAGAGCAGAGATAGTAAACACGGATGTTATTGAATATTACAAATCTTTTGGCGAAATCCGGTCACCGAACAAAGTTCATAAATACATCAGAAGAGTACTGGAAAGGGAAAGCGCCCTTACGGCAGTTTTGTGTAAGCAGGTGTTATATGTAAACTAAAAACATAGCGAGGGTTGGCAGCTTCTAAATCTGTATAAATACTCAGCAACTACCACCCCTCTCCGCTTCTCTCATTCAGACAACCTGTACCCATGTGTGGGACAGTGTGTCTCTCATTTTAGAAAGTCTGCCACTGACCTTGCTAAGGCAGTTATTTCGCAACATCGGACAAGGCGAAGACCGACGCAGAAAGAATAAGAGGCTTAAACTTGGCGGCGGTCAGGCATACGACGGTTCAAGTGACTAGACTGCAGTGGTAGCGAATACTGCTAGAAATAGGGCATAGACTGACAGAGGCCTTGTAAATATTATACATTAAGATTCCATTGTAAATAAGTGTACATAGTGACAATGGACGAATACTGTCGACTATGACTGACCCGACCTCTCGTCAGAGAGGACACCCAACATGGATAGGACAGTAACTTTCACTTAAAAAGTACCGGGGCTCGACACCAAGACAGTCTGACTGACCGTCAGACGCAGCATGACTTTTGACTTTGCATTTGAGCACACACATTAAATCAATCGTGTACAGAGTACTAATTAGATCAATAATGACTTATGCCTGTCCCACCTGGGAGTTTACGGCGGACACTCATTTGATGAAACTGCAGCGCACGCAGAAGAGTTCTCCGCGCTATTGGCAACCTTGACAGGCGCAAACCGGCCCCTAAAGTTTTTATACTTCAGAATAGCTTACCAGATTTGTGAAATAACAAATCTTCATGATCCAGTGCATTTCAGAACTACATTGTTTAAGAGAAGACTGAAGTTCTTAAGAAAATTTGGAACATTTTCAAACAAGACTTTTGGTTTGGCAGAAAATATTGTAATTATTAAGTAGATACACTTTGTTTTATTAATGATTTTAATTTTGTTTGAAAGAACATATGGAAGACTGCGAGAATGGTCCGTACAAGGAACACGAGAGCAAACCGCCACCTTACTCACGTCAAGGGAGCAGGAAGAAGACGCGTTGTTAGACGACGTTTGCACGTGAACAAAACATCTTCGTCTAAAACTTCAAGCCCATTTGTATCGGCAGTTCGTTCTTTACTATCATTTTTACCAGGACAAGACGTTATTCAATCACTGCAGATATTGCATTTCATGTTTTTGGATTTACAAAATTGATTACAATTAAATCTTCAGTAACTGAAGCAAAAGGAACCTCACTTGTAGGTCTTTACTCAGCTAGTGTTTTACGAGTTCGACATCTTTTGGCATTTTCATCTACGACAGTGCAACCTGAAGCAGGAGATATATAAAGAAAGCAGTCTTCTGGGATATATATATTCTGGAGAAAAAAAAAACTAGTAAAGACAACGCCACACGCTGTGCAGGAAACGTGCAAACCGGGGGCATATGGCAGTCAAAACTGAAAAATAGGCTACGAACGTGAGGGGCAAGCTGGCGAAACAAACACCACTGACAGACAGACGTATATTTATGTATAATGGACGACACCCCGTGTGAGGGGAAATAAAATGCACCATAATAACGTGGGCATAATAGAAACTTTAAAGGATTTTACCTGGTTTTACCTTGAAAAGAGAACTACAGCGTGTGATTTTAACACGGACTAAGACAGTGTAGCAAGTTTTAACATAATTTAATAAAATATATGTAACATATATCAAGACACCTGAAGAAGGCCGATTGGGTCCGAAACCAGTAGTGTCAAAGCGTATAATATTAGACTAAAATTAAGTACTGAATAACCAGTGTTGCAATACTGACGGACGGTAAATACATGGACGTTAGATCATTATACAGACTGTACAGCTTTTGACAAATATATGACATCTAAAAGCATATATATTGATAACTTAAAAATATTTACTTATAATAGCCGAATATCTAACTGGAAATAGTCAAAATTCAAACCATATCTAAACGAGATGTTTTAAATTTTGTGGGATAGGTATCAAAAATCCTGTGTGGAACACTAACTCAGTAAGATGCAAGGAACTATAATAAACATCACAGAGTTGGAAAAGGCACAAAAAGAAATTTTATCCAAGAAACAAATGACTATCATAAAAACAACAATCACCTCAGTCAATTCCACACTACAAAAAGTAAATAAAAACGGAAAGGTTCTAAGAGGTTTAACAAAATTACTCAATCATAGCACACATAAATGTAGTAAATTAGAAGAAGAGATCAGAAATGTAAATTTAGTTGGAACAGTTTAGACTAATACAAAGAGGGGCTGACGAGAGTCAACATTCATTTGAAATACTGACGTCTTTATTCATGCTGAACAAGGAACCTTACAACCACAGTTAATCACCTCAGAAAAGATAAAGAATTTCTCAGGAACACAAAAACTGCCAAATGAATTGCATTATCCTAACATTCGTCTACCTGAACTTCAGAAAATCATAACTCCTAGTACTTATTCTTACAAACAATATTTGGTCTACGTATTAGAAAAATCCTTTATTTTCCCCAACCGAATATCACTTCTATAAATTGTTAGAGTTTCTAGTGGCGGTACAACAGAAAGAATCAACCTACAGTTACATTGGTTTCAATAAAGAGTTCATTTTCAGTGATCCTCCGAGACAACACTATGGCAAATGACCACTAATGAGTTAACAGGATGTTTCTATCCTAGCGAAATTTGTATTTGTGTAGAGAAGAAATATCCATCTATACCTATGTGTTGTTGGGTGCTTCCAAAAGGAAACAACTAATCAGATTTCATAATCAAGAAACTGCAACAGTATATGATCCTCCCCACATCCTGAAGTGCAACCGAAACCTATTCCGAAAGTATGATGTGCAGTTGAAGTCTGAGCACCTGGGCAACCAACTTCCTGTTATTGCTAAAACATTCAAACTATGAACTGGACAAACCCAGACTGTTTCCTCAGTTGTTCAAGCTGAACACTAGTCCACAGAGTGTTATGAAAGTTAACATCGCTGCGCAACTTATGAACCATGGTGTGGCAGCAGGCTTCAACTTTCTAGTGGCTGCACTGTATTCTATTAACTATGTTCTCTTATAAAAGAAGTGGCTAATGGGAATAATGGGGGCTAGTTTTCGAAATTATTATTCCTAGAACCCAGTTCTCAAACACGCATCATTTTAATAATTTATTACAAACTGTATATCAATATACAGGCTACTTAGAATATGTCACAATAATAATGTTTTTTATGGTAATTAAAATATCTGAAATGAAGAACACGCTGTCAGTTACATGATTTATGAGAGAAGGTGGTGGCAAAGTCTTTGCAATGAGGAATATAGTAATCAAACGCACAAAATTTTTTTTATGGCAGTCCTTTGCAAAGGTCATTTTCCAGTCTGAACAAATATGGTAGTCCCTCATGTAAGGAAGCTCACTAACTTCCTCTTTAATGTTCTTTCAGAAAAGTGCTATGGCGAATCCCTGGCAACAGCTGCGTTTGTTGAGGTTGACAACCTCTTTGATAGTTTCAATAGTGGAACGCGTGTTGACCCTGGGAAAACACTGCATTGTCCGCTCAACGATAACAGTTCCCATATAGGGCACTGGAAGAAGGCAAGTATGGAGATAAATAGCCGGATCTTCCTCAAGGATGGTAAACCCGACTTTCTTCAACCTCCTCCTTCACAGAATGGGTGGCTGATTGACATCACTGTGGAGAACACTGAAAGAAGTGGGTTTTAAGTACCTTCACACCCGAAACCTGAATCAGGAAACGCTTGAGAACACATTTGGGGCTATTCGTTTGAACTGTGGTTCTAAAAATAACCCACCAGTGGGACAGTTTGTAGATGCTCTTGTAACCGTACAATGCAAGGGGCCGCTCTATTATTTACTGATGTCAATACTTGTAACTACATGCAAGCAGATGTAATGCCCCACACCCAACCTAAACCAGAGGGACCTAAACCCGATTTGCACGAATGGACGTCAGACCTCCCTTCTACACGATCGTGCTATGTATTTTGGGGGGGGGGGGAAGAAGCCTAGCAGACACAGAAACAGGTAGGCCTTTTGGGACGGGCTAAAAATTTCTAAAGAAGCAACGGCTTCAAAGTTTGCTCTGAGATTTCGAGAATGTAACCCCGTGTCAGAAAGATCGTGAAGGCGTGAGAACCAGACTTTCGCCGCAATACAGCTGGCCATTGGAACAATGATAAACTCGATCAAACCCCTCTCCTCTGTTGTCTAATCCAGCCGACCCGAGGATTTGGAGGAGGGCAACGAGGAGTTCCCAGATTTCACAGGACCCCTGAAACTTCAAAGTGGGGAGTAGTCTCGTAAGTACCACCACAACGGTTAGACTCGCTGGACGCGGATTTAGCCTTCTCGCGACTCTGGACCAAAGAGTAGAAAGTCTTTCCGTAACTCCAACCTCGACTGAACTCTGAACTGATGAAACTCCATAAACAGAAACAGCCCAAGAGAAGAGGAGAAAAACAACAAGCTTCTCCGGTCGACAAAGGTTGGAGTAGAGTCTGATACAATTTATGAATACGCCTGTTCCAGTCGAGTCAGAGAAGACTTGAAATCCCAATCTGGAATTTTTTTAATTCATTTCTATCAGAGTTTGATGAACAACTGGAGTTCCAAACTGAAGTTGTTAAATGGATTAGGGGTAGATCAACTGGTTTTCTGCATCCTTCCTCTCACTGCAGTACCCTTGCCAATCTCCCTCCAATGCTCGCTACCCAAATGTCTCCAGTTCTTTTCCACAAATGCAGCAGTACTCATCTTTCCCTGACTATCCAACCAGCACATTTCCGCAGCGTACACATCCACAACCCTCAGCGTCTTCTATAACTTTCCAAAACATACAGTCATCTCCAGCTCCAGAATCCCTTACTGAAACTCAGGCCGGGCTATCCGACTCTCTTACTTCCACAAATTCATGCATAAGTGAAGAATCGTTTGTGATGTTTCCTAACAGTTAATGTGTAATTTTTTGCAATAAAGAAAAGACGATAATTCAATAATGAAGTCGTTCAGTTTAATTTAGTGCTTAATTAAATTGTTAAGAGCAAGACTTGGAGTAAGCACCTTATAAACAACTGGCACTTATATCCCTGTGGCACGTAATAGTGGCGCCATAGTGTCGCTGTTACGTGAAGCAACTATATATATATATCTTATGAGTAAAGGATGCCGCTTAGCGTCTGTAATATTACACTTTGCAGCTGCAGGCTAGCGAGGTCTCGGGAATCGTTGAGAATATCGCTGGACTAGCGGCTTCGAAGATATAATTTGTAAGAAGGGTATTGGAGGGTTTAAACTTGTAATACCGCCTTCCTTTTGAATGACCGAATCAGAAGCAATGATGGAATATATCTGCGAGGGTGGGAGAATTAATGTCCCAAAACTCAACGATATAGTCCGAGCTTCTAAGAGGAGTTCTCATTTGGTCATTCCTACGGACAGAGTGTTTCAACATATGATAATATTAGACAGTGAGTAAATGTACTGTATGTCGGCGTAACATTATTACCCTTTGTCTCCTCATGATCCAAGACCCGTATAACGACCCCGAGAAAGAATTTCATTACCTACCAGAACCCCACCCAACAACAGAAACCAAAGGGAGAGCGAGAGGTAACAATAAACTATTAATCTTCTTCAAAACAATTGAACCTGTTATTCAAAATAATAATCCTTTTGCCACATTCTTTCCTTTAGGTAACCGAAAAAAATCTGTATGTACCCCAGTGTTACACCTAACATTTCAAGCGGGCCAATTGCGAATCTCATATTGGTGTCCTGGGAACGTATACTGTCTGCAGTTCTTCCAGCTAGCTCGGCAAAAGATCTTTTGCTTATCCGAAAGCAATTAAAAAATTCTTTCATCATTACTAAGATCTACGTAGAGCAGCCCTGTCCAACGCGGCGCCCTCCGCAAGCACATATAATTGAGCCGATTTTTAACATTAATTCAAATTCTAAGACAATAGACATGTTTGAACGTCTGAGCACTGTTACATATATTCACAAAATTTCCTTGAAGCATGGTGCAGCATTAGACATTCCTTTAAAATTGATACCTATTTTTATTTTCTCCCCTGCTAACAACACTGCATCTGGCCACTGATTGTGTTCTACACACTAAATTTGGCACTCGAAATGTATTAGGTTGGCCAACGCTGACGTAGGCAGTGCAGGCGAGATCGCCGAACCAACCTTCAGAGATCCGAAGGAACAGGCAGGCCCCGGTGTTGAAACGATTACCGAACAAGTAGATGCGAATGAGGCCAGAGGCCAGAGCCCTAGTGCTACGGGTCAGTTAAGAGCTGATACTGGCGACATTTGTGTTCGCCCTGCAGCGAGACAGTACCGTGTTAAAGGAGAGCATTAGGAGAGCGTGAGGTCCTATCTGCAATCCAGTCAGGTCAGATCAGACCAGTTTCAGGACAGCGTTAGGGATGNGTAAAATCAGTGTCGAATCAGCCTCGGCTATGAACACTCTGTATTACGAGTAGAACAGAAAATGAGAAACTGCTGCAACGGTTTGAGCAGCAGACACAGGAGCTTAGGAGCGAATTCACTAGCCAGATGGATGCAGACTGCCGAAGGTTCACAGGTCTAGTTAGCCAGGTTCAAAGTGAAACTAAATCAGAGCTAGTAGCGGTGAAGCGCCAGCTGCAAAGTATGGGCGAGGATTTCAACTCCCGGTTAAGCCGGGCAAGCACCTCCACTCAGACAGTGATAAATGAACTAGCCGACCGAATACAGGAACACCGAGCAGAGGTAGAGAAGGGTCTAGCACAACAGGACAGCCTGAAAAAAAATTCTCAGAAGCAGCCATCCACGATAAGTCCGTGGTGGAATGCAATCTAGGCCAAGTGAACGCCAAAGTTTCGGCACTAGAATTTAAATTTAATGAACAGCCCACGAGGCAAATTTCGGTACCTGAGATGCATGCAATTTCAGAGGCTGTCACTCTCTAGCTTCCTGAACAAGTCGCAACTGACCCTCCTGCTATTCGAAGACGTCACAGAGACGAATCCGGTGTTTCACCTCCGAAGCTTGGAGGAATTCATGAATTTCAGAGATGTGTTTAGCAATAGCGTGTAGGTCCATGGTGGGGCAGATTAGAAAGCAGTGGGTGGAGGCAATAAGCCACAACTTGCAAGACTACGAGGGATTCGAGAAGACGTTCTTGTACAAATGCTGGTCGACCTCCCGACAGAGTTTGGCAAACTGTACCTTGTACCAGACCAAGTACGCTCGCAGGTCTGGATTGACCCTGAGCACCCATTTCCTAAAATATGCCACTACCGCTTCGTATCTCGACCCCAGACCCTCCGACATCCAGCTCATTTCCGATGGGTGTGCAGCGGGCGATGTTAACGAACCAACTGCGCACTATCGAGGAGAGGCTTGATTTACTGAAACGGGTGGAGATCATGCAGATGACGGAGAACTTTCTCAGGCCCCACATCAATCCAAACCGAACAGCCTGAACGTGTCCAGGCAGGTGAATAACCAACCTACGAACGACCATCACTTCGCATCTGGGCTCGCAGTTGCTGGCGCCCATACAAAATCCAGGTCAAGTCCCGGACCTGACATCCATTCCCACAGTGAGAAGTGGTGGAGTCGGAGAAGCGGTGGAGCCAGGTAAAGACCGACCTAGCTGCGAGCCAAAATACCAACAGCGGCAGGGGAACAAGGAAGGAGGATGATAAGACCCTGAAGACTAGCATCATCAATGGCCTTGCTTTTAGAGGTCTGGGGGGAACTAATTGCGAGGATGGTGCTACTCTTCTGGATAACTTACATTCGTTCCTCAAGGAACCTGATGCTGCTCCACGAAATCCTTCCACAAGTCATGGCAAGGAAACCCTTCATGATATTCTTGAGAGTTTCCATGTTGCTCAGCAAGTGCAATAGGACATGAGTGCTGCAGTACATGCTGGTAACATGGAAGTGTTCTCAGTAGCTTACGTCAGTGGTTCCGGTGCCCGACAGGTTCTTCGAGGTGTCAGCGGTGATGCATGCAAGACATGCCTGACATCTGAAGTGCTGCTATCAGCCCATGTCTTCATATATTTCAAGGAGTGCAGTGATACAGAACAGCCTCTGACCTATCCTTCTGAGAAGCTTGTGGAGACTGTTCGTACTTCTGTAACTCTAATGGAGTGTTAAATAGCAAAAGTGGCCCACTTCAGTTCAGTGGAGCAGCATATTACAGCTGCCATTAAGAGCACCATTAACTTCGAGTGGATTAGGTATACTGGTTGTTCACTTCAATAGCAACGAATTACAGATGGTATTGTGAGATATCTCACAAGAATGTACATTCCTTTGTGGTGTAAGCGAACAAACAGGTTGATGACTGCAGCAGCCAGGCAGAGGGCCACAAAGAGGAAGTTTAAGATACTGACACATCAATAAGTCATTAAAAAAGTAACTGCTCACATGAACATCAATAGATGTTTCATAAGTTCGAGAAAGTAACCCTGGTGACAAGCAACTGCAACTGCAACTACCATGCCTTCACGTGCTCTTTTCTCAAACCTGTTTTACTGAGTAATTTGTTGATAATATTGTCACCTACAGTCGGATTCCGTGCAAGAAACCTATTCTAATCTTGAGCTCCAGCTCTTCCTTGCTTTAGAGACCAGTTTCCTTCTTCCCCGTATATTAGAATATTATTGTCAAAAGATGGTCAGAGTTCATTCTGCCCTGTATCTGAAAATAATTATATTTCAATCGAGAATTGTGTGGGAAATTCTTTTCTGACACATGGTACTTGTTCATGTGTGGGTAAAAATAAAGTAACATTACTTTATAACTGACTTGCAATACCTGATTCGGCGTGAAACACCGAGGAGCAGAATCAATGTCAGAGTTCACTGTGTATTTTGTAATTAAGATTATTAACTACTTCCTAGGTAGGAAGTTTTACTTATTAGAGTTTACATATTTTATTCGTCTAATTTGTTATGGGCATATATCCCTTCAGTCATTGCATTATATTGGCCACATTATTGTGTTCAGCATTGAACCTGTGAATATGTATTTAAGATTCTCAAGGTTCATTATATTCTTCAGTAATTTCATTATGCTGGCCATATTATTGTGTTCTGTATTGTGCTGTAAACAACACAGCAAGCCACGAACAAACATGGACACCTGCCACCTGCAGCCTTACGCGCCGGCCGCGCTCTACTCCCCAGGAAAATTATTTAATTAATTCCTGGTACTCATTTCTGTTACAGGCTGAGTAAACCCCAGGGCCTAGTGCGGCTGGAAGGATTAGGTAAACTGAAAAAAAAAATCCAGTGACCTCATCGGGACTTGAACCCGCGACCTTCCGGCTTGTAGCATAGCCCCTCAACCAACTACGCTACCGCGTCCCATTATCCATTCCTTATCAGTGACGATGACCTAGAACCTGATTCTCTGACAAACTGAGAATCCATTCCTAATCAGTAACNTGCAACTGCAACTGCAACTACCATGCCTTCACGTGCTCTTTTCTCAAACCTGTTTTACTGAGTAATTTGTTGATAATATTGTCACCTACAGTCGGATTCCGTGCAAGAAACCTATTCTAATCTTGAGCTCCAGCTCTTCCTTGCTTTAGAGACCAGTTTCCTTCTTCCCCGTATATTAGAATATTATTGTCAAAAGATGGTCAGAGTTCATTCTGCCCTGTATCTGAAAATAATTATATTTCAATCGAGAATTGTGTGGGAAATTCTTTTCTGACACATGGTACTTGTTCATGTGTGGGTAAAAATAAAGTAACATTACTTTATAACTGACTTGCAATACCTGATTCGGCGTGAAACACCGAGGAGCAGAATCAATGTCAGAGTTCACTGTGTATTTTGTAATTAAGATTATTAACTACTTCCTAGGTAGGAAGTTTTACTTATTAGAGTTTACATATTTTATTCGTCTAATTTGTTATGGGCATATATCCCTTCAGTCATTGCATTATATTGGCCACATTATTGTGTTCAGCATTGAACCTGTGAATATGTATTTAAGATTCTCAAGGTTCATTATATTCTTCAGTAATTTCATTATGCTGGCCATATTATTGTGTTCTGTTTTGTTCTGTAAACAACACAGCAAGCCACGAACAAACATGGACACCTGCCACCTGCAGCCTTACGCGCCGGCCGCGCTCTACTCCCCAGGAAAATTATTTAATTAATTCCTGGTACTCATTTCTGTTACAGGCTGAGTAAACCCCAGGGCCTAGTGCGGCTGGAAGGATTAGGTAAACTGAAAAAAAAAATCCAGTGACCTCATCGGGACTTGAACCCGCGACCTTCCGGCTTGTAGCATAGCCCCTCAACCAACTACGCTACCGCGTCCCATTATCCATTCCTTATCAGTGACGATGACCTAGAACCTGATTCTCTGACAAACTGAGAATCCATTCCTAATCAGTAACGAAGACCCAGTACCTGAATGCACTGACAAACTGTGATGACTACGTGGACAGTCTCTTGTTTCTCATGGAAGAGAATAAGAAGAACTGCAGTCTATCACAAGCAAGCAGGCAATATTAAAGGTGAGCAATACTTTACAGGGCGAAAAGTCTGTGGGAGTACAGCAGATTACAGGAGAACAACAGAGAGACAAGAAAATGAAAATACAATTGCGTACAACGGAGTATAATACTAAGTACGAGAAACAGAATTCAGTCAGTCTAGCTCTTGGAGCCAACGTGCCAAAATATGAGATTGGGACCAAAGGAATCCAACTGAGGAATCGGTGGCAACCCAGTCCCGTAATCACAACAATTAATAAGAGACAACACAAGAACGGCTGACGGCAGCGTTTCTGGTGGGTCCGTGCAGAGGCTATTTAACGACATCTAATTCGACAAATGAGTATGTAGAATGTCAAGTAAAATTGTAAATATTCGGTGTGTCCCAAAAAAATGTACTCACTCTTTTACTGTCCGTAACTCACTCAAATTTTTATATTCTTGCAAGTATGAGTAACTTGAAATAACGGCGGAAGTACGATTAAGCTTTGGGGAGTGTTCAATTTAAATCATCAATTAAATTTGTTTTAAAGAACATTGCATTTGGTGTCATTAAAAGGGTGAGTACATTTTCTGGGAGACCCTGTCGATGTTAAGGGAAGCAACAAATGACCAACGCGTCCTCTCGTCAGATAAGGCGCACCACATCGATAGAAGCGCAACTGACAGTAACAATAAAAAACACAGCCTTGGGGCCCACAATGGGGCTTCGAACCAAGACTGACTGGCCGACTGACCATCGGTCTTAATTTCACTTCTACTTTCTGAAGTCTCGTTGTGAAGAAACCTTCAACCAGCAAAGACAGTGGCCGCTGAACACGGATACCAGGAATTTGCAGCGTTGGAAGCCGTTGCCAAGCAGCAAACGCGTGAAGACGAGCTGAGAAGATTTAGTGCATGCTGTAGTGAATTGTAATGAGTGTGAATTAGAGACTTCAATAAATCCGGTTAATAATCCCCGTGCCTCGTCACATAACACGTACAAGTATTTGGCGCATTATTGACAGAAAATTAAAGCAACTTCTCCTTTTAACTGGGAATACACTACTCAGATGCGACTCATCCAATTTTCGAACCCCTCGATAAATACAAATAAATGTTCGCTCAGTTAGCACGTTCCCGCCCACATCCTCCCATTCTGTCCCTGACATATCAGTACAACGGCCACTTCCATAGTCAGCCATGATTTTATAGTTTCATCAGACATGTAAGCGGCAAACGAACATTATGTTTTTCTTTAATTGCGTTATGTTGGCAACTCTTGACGATGATGAAATGGCACCGATTCTTCTGCAACTACTAAAAGACGTAGCTCTTTTACTTACCTATACCTCAAAAGCAACATCCCTGTATAAAATACTACAACATTACATGGTGGCAGCTACTGTCTGCAATTCCGGACGAGGTCCTTAAGGACCTGGTGGGATCAGCCGATTCCCTGCCAGTGGGGTCGTTCACTCTCCGCATCGAGCTTCGCTCGGTGGAGTCACCACTTAATCCGGACAGTTGCCCAGATTGCTGGAGCCTCCTTCCCTTAAGTAAACAGGTGAGTTCTGTTGTGCCCGAAACCTTTAGGGAATTTGATTTTTGATATTTTAAATTAATTTATCAAAGTTAGGAAACATGAAATTATGTTAGAGTTAGAAAGGTGAACTAACTACGGAAACGAAGACCGCTCCTGTTTCCTGTTATTTATGATTATTCATTTCCGTTAGTCAGCCGCTCCCCAGGATGATGGAAGAATAATGAGGCAGTCACGAAGGACCAAATACGGGCAAGTTGCTAGGACGGAAGGGAACTTAACCAATGGGAATCGACGATTCCCGACGCGTCCATGAGGACGGAAGCGCGCCCACGTTTCCAGACGGTAGAAGAACCCTGGAACATGGGGAGGAGGGACGCGCGCTAAGGCTGGACGCTTGTCGCCTGACGCCGTCAGTATAACCTACTCGAACCTTCGGGGCACGACTCCGCCAGGGTGCGAGGCGCACCGCTGAGACAATGGACGAGAGATCGGTCCATAGTTGCAGCCCAATAGACGGAGCGCGTAAGTACTTGCCGATGGTTGGTCACACAAATTAAGGTTGTATTTTATTCAGGTTAAATAACTTAGTTTAGAATAAAAACCAGTTAGATTGAAGAGGGACTCGTGTGAGAGCCCAGTTGTATCACTACGCTCAGGCGGGACACGCCAGACGGAGCCTGAGGCCGAAGGCAGGACGGCCACGTTTCTTAGTCCGATCGAGTAGCGAGTGGGACATCGGACACAAGCATGTATGTGTGCTTTCATTAACAAGCTATCAGAGAGGTTAGAGTCACTAGAGCCCTAGAGTACTTACTGTATTTCAACCATATTGTTTAGGTTTAGGTGTGCGTCTTCGGCGATTAGTATTCGCAAATTTTATTAAAATTTCGAAGACGCAGAACTGCGTTCTGAACATCACTCATCACCATCTTTTCGATTTCAAGGTCAAGTTGGCCCGGGTATAAAGTGGTGATAGGATGTCACAATATTAAAACTGTGTGCACGATGTAAAGATGACTGACACTTAGAGCCCCCCTTTCGAAATGATGCATTCCCTCCCCATCCCCTCCCGATATTTCCTCAAATTACTTCCATCCCCATCTTGCACGATGTCCCGATGGTGAAGTATTACAAACTATTTCAGTTTATGATACCGATAACATTTCTCCGCTTCGGGTCACGTACTCCCGATAACACCATTCCACTTGCGCCTTATCTTTCTCCATATAACACAGCTCTATGCTCCTTCCAACATCACTCAGCAATGGTATATCACACAGCGTGCATCCATTTCCTACCATTCTGTGTCTGTCCTCACTGCTGGAACAACAACGCACAGTGTCCTTACTCGGACCTCTGTCACAGCAATCTTCGAACACAACTAGCCAACGGCGTTCTATTCAACGTACAAGAAGAGTGGGAAGACGAAATCTCTTCCAACATAGAACCAACTGGCGATCTTCGGGTAAGTGTCATACAACATACCAACAATGTTATCATGGACAGACCAAGCTCAAACGAGAGACACTTGGACCCAGTTCACATCTCCGACAGGAAAGACTATCAAGCTCCCACCGAGGAGATACATTCTCTTTTCGTCGACGGAGAAGGAGCTATCAAACACACAGATTCAGCTATACTCCCAGTATGTAATGGACAACCATCTACTAGTCACAGCTCCCGAACCACTATCTTCACTGACATCCCATCTACAATTAGTATCCCTACCAACAACCCAACCATCACAACAGACACAAGACCTAATTCTATCCCTGACCAACACATCTTCGCGGTCCCTACGTCAATCCCTATTCGCGAGAGCGATAGAAATGTTGAATCTCAAACCACAAACACTGATGATACAAGAAGAGAACATCCGATCTCCGTTCCTGGCATACACGACAACGACTCTAGAAGATGTCATAGCGGCCCTACTCCTCCCAAAAGAAAAAAAGGAGCATCTTCTAACCGACCCCCCATCGCTGGACATTCTCGACGTGTCGATGAATCTCATATTCCAACATCACCGGCCAGCCCACAAACCTCGCTCGCTGGATCAGACGATACGGACGGAGGCGATTCCGACCATCCAACGTACACCTTCATCCTACACCGCAACACGTTCGACGTCATACCACCAACAACCAGACGTGCCCCAAGCTTCGCCATCTTCGACCACGGGGACCACGTCCATATCATCATCTCCACCAAGCAGCAAAACAACGCATCCCGACATCTCGCAAGTACCCTAAGATTCCTTAAGGCCAGCCTTGAGGGAATTACAGAAGCTCATGCTTCTTTACAATTCGTCCGTTACAGGACAAGATTCATATCGTATCTCTTGCGCAAGGGTTTCGCCACTTTATACCATCCACGTCTGGTCTCTCCTGTGAACAATACGTTGAGGCTAAAAAAACATCCTCCAAACAAGCTGTTACACAGCGAACATTTTCTATCGACTACATTAGTCAGTTGATACTCGATCATAATGTTTCTTCATATGAATCTTTCCAGCGCACTCTCCCCACAGACATCAAAATCCAACTCCTGAAGCAACTTGGTTACGTGAGTCAAAACATCATTAAAACACTCATTAAAATCCACACCATAGAAAACCTCCAAACAATCAAGACCAAACACTATTATCAGCTTATCATTGATAATTATGTCAGCCTAGTCCAAGATTCCAACGTTACTTGGCTCTCTACGCTTTTCAGGTCAAACAACATCTCAGTTGATAGCTTCTTTTCTCGTTTCATCATCATTCATTCCACAAACATCACAAAGATTAACACATTCATTCTCCATGGTCCCACCAACACAGGAAAATCGCTTGTCCTAAATTTACTCCTCAATGACACGAAACAAACCCGAATCGCAAGAGAACGAGATAAATCCAACTTTCATCTCGATCAGTTACCCAACAGCACCGCAGTATTATTTGAAGAGCCAATTATCGAACCACAATTGGCACCTGGAAGTTGCTTCTTGAGGGTACACCCATCCCCACAGACATGAAGCACGCAGACAAAGAACTCATATATCGTCTGCCTGTCTTCATTTCTACAAACCAACCAATCTGGAATTGGGTTTCGGCGGATGATGTCTCCCCAATAAAGCAACGCATCTTCCAGTTCGACCTCACCACCCAAATTTCAAGTTTCGTTGACAAGGCTGGTCACATTCCCCAACCCCAATCTATCATCACCAAACATGATGTACGAGTATATACATTATTCCTCCATCACCTACAATCAATCCACGACCAATACATCACCCTCTTAGCATCCCTGCCTATATCTGAAACATCACCATTGCGGATGAGGAAAGGGCACTCCGACCCTTAACTCCCTAGGGGAGACACTGACAAGGTCTGGCCTTGAGCCACCTGAGAGTTGAGCCGATCTCTTCGGCTCACTGCAAAAAAGGTGCCCTCTTCGAAGGATGGCAGCAGCGGCTTGCACTGTTCTCCTCCCGCTCTTAATTTTTTTTGCTCGGTAATCCGTGGCGTGCTTACGTCATCCCTGTACCCTATGTCCTTGACCGTTCAACTGAAGTCGCTCTCTTCCTGCCTGGACGTCGCTGAGCGCGGACGTGTTCTTCCGCAACGAAATTCCCTTTCGGTCAGCGCTGTAATAAATTATTTGGGATGGTTTGGCCGGTAGACTCCAGGCAGGGAGGGCCTTCTCCAGGTAAGCCAGTGTAAGCATTGTAAGTTTCTTGAAATACTGCAGGTGGAATTATCATGGTATTGCATTGCTGCCTGTTCCCAGTGTGGAGAAGTATTGGTATTAGCGTGACTGATTTTTTGTTTGATTTGAACCTTACGTGTTCCCTTCTGGAAATGTAACGTAATTGTCTGAACTGATTTTCCAAGTTGAATTACGAGTATGTTCTATGATATGGCTGTCCATGTGTAATCAGAGATACAAGCCACGTGTGTGGTTTATTGTTTATTCTTTATGCAACTGTAGAAGTAATTGTTCATATTGATTTTCTGAGCTGAGTTTTAAGGTGTGCCGTAACATGGCTGTCCTGTTGCAATGTAAAGGTAATTATCTGCTGATTTTCTAGATTGAGTTTGACAAGCCGTTTCTTGGTAATCTGAAAAATTCTAGTCTCCTGTGCTCATTCATTGTTTGCTTTTTTTTCTGACTTGTTTCTTATTTAATAAATCTTCTGTTAGTTTCTGTACTTCTTGTGGAATTCCTTGTAACTTAGTAGGGAGTTCAAACTATAGACTAGAGAGAACACCCGTCTCCCAGCTAGCTGGCGTAAGGGACACCCCCTGGAGGGTGCAGAGTCGGGCAGGTGTGAAATCACCTGGCGAATAGTCAGCGCCGGGCCTTCTGGGCTAGCACCCCGGTGGGATCAGGAATGGCTCTCTTCTCATCAAGTGAAGCCTCGGACTTCGAGGGCCACAGTCCCGCCCCCCGTCGTAGGCTACGGCCGTCCCAGGGGACTAATAGGTATGGCCAGAGCCAGGAAGGGCTTACGGAAATGGTAACTGAATATACTGTCGACCTCCCTTTTACGGACCGCGGTTTATGTCTCAAATCAAACAGTGGAAACTTCATGACCCTCAGTCTTAACGACAAGGTTAACCATATGAAAAACAGACACAAGGGCACTAAAGTCACATTTAGATGCACACAGTGCACAAAGAATTACATGAGCAAACATGGCGCTCTCTGCCACATGCCAAAATGCAAAGGGTCACGGGAACCCACACAGGAGGTTGCTCAGAAGTGCGCAATATGTGGGAAAACCTACAAGACGAAGAGAGGGCTCTCGCAAGCACGAGCGGCACCAACATGCTCAAGTAAGAAACGAAAAGAGAACTGCTGCCGTATTAAGTGGCGCAACACTCCCGAGACCAGAGCGTTATGGCCAGGTGTGGACAAAGGATGAAATCGACCTAATGTTGCGCCTGGAGCGAGAACTACAAGAGCGCAACATAGCCAGCGAGATGTGTCCCTACCTACCTGCGAAGACCAACAAGCAAATAACAGACAAGAGAGCGGAAGCCACATACAAAGCGCGAAGGGCGGAACTCCAACAAGCTCATTCACAAACCACGGCAGGAACCATCGGGAGGGAATGGGGAAACATCGGACATTGACAACTGAAAAGGAGCGGAGGCCTCCGAAATCCCAGTGATTAACGAGACACAAGACGCGGTGGTTCCACCAATACCGCAAATCACAGTGACCGACATCTCCCGACCGTAATGGCCGGGGGAAGACACTTGGCGATAGTCCCTGATACAGAGCTCAGTCAGCTCGAATGTCGGAAAAATGGACACATCAGAAGAAGACCGACAAATTCTAGTCATGCTGAGGGATGCCTTGAGATATGCTGATGAGGTGGACGGGCAGGTCCCGACCGAACACTTGGACTACGTTTATGACCTAGTAGTCACACATATAAAGGGCCAGGGCACCCAGGAGAAAGAAAATCTGAGAAGGAAACGCCAGAAGGGCACTGGGAGGAGGACGAAATATAAAAGATATATATACGCGAGGACGCAAGACCTGTTCAATAAAGACCCAGGGCAGCTGGCAAAACTGGTGAGGGAAGATGTCAGCTGGTTGGAGGAAGACGTCGGCCAGCTGCCCATGACAGAGATAGAAAAACTGTACAAGGACCTCTGGGAAAGTATCGCGGAAGTCGATCAGCCATTTTCAGGAGAACTGGGGGGAAAAGAGTCAGCTGGACATCCACGACATAATCACAACAATATCGAGGAACGACCGCGGCCGGACCAGACGGCATCAAGAAAGATCACATCACCAAGGTGAGCATTCAGGAAATCCTCAGGGTACACTACGCACTTATATCAGTGTGTGGCAGACAACCCACAGCCTGGAGAGAGAACAGAACCACTCTCCTCCTGAAACAGGGGAAGCGCCCTGACGACGTCAGGAACTACCGGCCCGTCACAATAGCCTCCTTACTAAGCTGCATCTATTGGGGCGTAATAGACCAGAAACTCGGCATTCGTGCAGTTCTCCCCAAGACAAAAAGGATTTATAAAGGAGACGGGTTGCTTCAATAACGAACAGGTGTTAAATGGGCTCTTGAGACTGGCGAAGAGGCAGAACGGCATGACGGCAGTCCAGCTGGATGTAGCCAAAGTATTCCATGCCATACCACACAGAAATTTCGAAAACATACATCCAAAAAAAAAACGCATATATTCAATGCTGTGTTGAGACTAGAATACTATCCATCACTATGGAAAGTATCACAAATCATTATGATCCCAAAACCTGGAAAAAACAAAACAGAAGTCACATCCTACAGACCAATAAGCTTGATCCCAGTCCTCTCTAAAGTACTGGAAAAATTACTCCTGAAACGACTTAATCCGGTATTGGAAGCCCAAAGCTTAATCCCTAAACATCAATTTGGATTCAGAAACAGACACGCCACCACAGAACAAGTCCATAGGGTGGTCAACACAATCAACAAAGCTCTCGAAGCAAAACGCTACTGCTCAACAGTGTTCCTTGACATCAGTCAAGCTTTTGACAAGGTATGGCATGTGGGATTATGCTACAAATTAAAACAAGCACTACCACATCAAATGTATGCCACACTGCGATCCTATCTCACACAAAGGTACTACCTCATAAAACAGCAGGAAGTATACACAGACCTGTATCCAATATTATCTGGTGTACCCCAAGGCAGCGTGTTGGGGCCTGTCTTATACTT
>NW_019721009.1:1841087-1856782 GCF_002891405.2 Cryptotermes secundus | reverse complement strand
ATATAAAACTATACTAAAACCGATATGGACCTATGGCATACCCTTATGGGGTACCGCTAGCAACTCCAACATCGAAATTCTTCAACGATTCCAAAATATGGTACTGCGTGTACTAGTTAACGCACCATGGTACGTACCAAACTCCGTCCTACACAAGGACCTGGGAATCCCAACAGTACGCGAGGAAATCACGCTCTCCAGTAAAAAATATCAGGCACGCCTCCGGAAGCACCCGAATCCCTTAGCGACGCACCTCTACGATGAAGAAGAAGTCAGGAGGCTTCACAGATTCAAACCGTCAGAACTGTTAACCAGATTTGCTATCTAATTTTGTAAAGACTTGCTATTTAATTTTGTAAACTAATTGACTATAATTAGTTAAATTACATATAGAACGAGTTCATTGGAACACGTTCTTCATGTTAAATTACATTTATATTTATACTCATCATAACTAGTACTTATTATCCATAATAGCTGGATAGATTGTATAATAAATTGGAGAAATAAAAAAAAACACACAGGGCGATAGGCGACGCCGTGCGAAGGCTTACGTGGAACGGTGATAGGACTAATTGAAGATTCCTACAGGGATATCGGCACCACCATTACCCAGAGATCCTGGCAGGTGTCCATGAGCATCAGAAGAGGTGTCAAGCAAGGCGACCCGCTCACCCTCTTCATTTTCAATGCAGTCCAGGAGCCTCTCCTCCTACAGCTAGAGGAAATGCAAGGGTTCGAGATAAGAGATGGCGTGAAAATGTCGTCATTCGCCTTTGCGGACGACATAATAATCGTTTCGTCCACGGCTCCAGGGGCGGAAAATCTACTCCGCAACACTGGGCAATACCTGGGGGGACTGGGCATGTCCATCTCGGCCCAAAAATGTACGGCCTTCAACGTTAAATACACGAGGAAATCATTGCACCTGCTGGACCCGGGCTTGTCAAGTGCCAACGGCGAGGAAATTCCCTTTGCCGGGGCTGCGACGGCACTACATTACTTAGGCGGCACGTTTCACCCTGGGAGGGGTTTACAGCAGACAAACTGGACAGCAAGTTCAGCGATACGCTGGAGATGGTCCAAAGGTTATCGATGAAACCACAGCGGAAGGCATACCTGATAACATATATAGTCCCTCACTTCCTTTACACCCTGGTGCTGGCCCTGGTCCCGATGACCACTGTCCGTAAGATGGATCAACACCTTCGAAGGACGGTGAAGACCACCTTCCACCTCCCGCAATGTACAGCCAATGGCCTCTTGCACTGAGGGAAGAAAAACGGGGGACTAGGGATCCCAAAACTGGAAACGATATACACAACAACGACCCTCGAAATGGGACTTAAGTTCCAGCTGAATTCAGACCCTGTAATGAGGGCCGTATCTGAGGAAACAGGGCTCAAACAAAAGCTAGAAGACATTGCGAGGGCAACGAGGATAAACCTGCCAATCACAAGGATAGGACAAATTGTAGCTCACAAGAACCGCTTAAACGAAATGGAAATCAAAGAATGGGCCCAACTAACATCGCAAGGAAAAGCGGTACCAGCCATCATCGGGGACAAAATCTGAAACGCTTGGCTCGCGAACCCGACGATCTTTAGATCAAGCAGATTCATCACTGCCCTCAAAATGGGGGCAAATGTCGCGGGCGACAGGGCAGCACTGTCCAGGGCCAAGATCACCAAGGACATCGAGTGCCGTAAGTGCCGCGCGTGTCAGGATAAATTTAAGTAAATACTTTACCCCAATACCTTTACAAAATCAAACCGCTGAGGAAGTTATAAATGCTTTCGTTAAAACATTATTCTAATTTATGGAATTCCCACAGAAATTGTAACTGATCAGGGAGAAAATTTCATGAGTGATATTTTCAAACGTATCTGTAAATTATTTAAAACTGAAAAAATATGCACAACCGCACATCACCCCGAGAGGAACGGAGCATTGGAAAGAATTCACAAAACTATCACCAATTACCTACGTTGTGTTTGTAACACGAAATAAATAATTGGGATCAGTGGTTACTCCTAGATTGTTTAAAAAATAATACAACCCCACACACAATTACAAAGTACACCCCTTATGAAATATTCTTCGGAAGGATCGCGAACATACCAGAAAAATACAGGGAAAACTCCAACCTCTATATAACTTTGATAGTGTTAGAAATAAATCAAAGGATGCAAAACTGCAACCAGATAGCTAGAGAAAGATTGATAAAATGCAAAGAATTAAAGAAACAAACAGTAACATTTTATGATCATGATTTCAAGGAAAATGATTTAATCTTGCTAAAAGTGGAAAATAGACATAAGCTAGACCCACTACGGAAATTCATTCAGTCATCAGTAATCTGTCAGACGACATGTCCACAGTCTCTTCCAAAACAGTTCCTCCACTCCAGGAAAAGTGATAATGAGGTAGTTTTTTTTTACATCGCAGTACAACAGCCGTTGAAACCACTCTGGTCACGCCATAACACTTCGCAAATACGAACAATGATTACACCACATAAAATAAACAATTCATTTCTGACTTCTTCTGGGTTATGTTTGTCTTCTGTGTATTCTGTCTCCTGGATTCTTATCTACAGCGAGTCAAGTCGAGTCTTACGTTACGACCGACGGTCAGTCGACCAGTCTCTCTTGGAATATAGCACCCATCTGGGGCTTACGACCAGACCTTTATTACTGTCAGACAGTTGCGGGTTTGTTGATGTGGGGAGCTCTCTCAGACTAGAAGACGGGTCTGTCGTTTACAATGGCTGCTGGCCCTTGCCAGCGCAATCATTTTCGGGTCCGAGTCCCGTGGGACTAGCGACCATATTTTACTGTCTATGATTCGAGACTTCCCTCTTGTCGCCTCATAGTCGAATACCTCCACCATAGCCTCACAGGACTATGGTGGAGATATTCGACCCCACCTCCACACCTGGGGCCAGGCAGGGCTAGAAAAAACTTCAAAATTTACTCCCAAGCAAAGCAGACATAGTTTTATAACTAGCTTTCTAAGTGAGTAAAATGGCAGAAGCAGCTGGAAAACGCGTCTATAGGAAAGAAGAGATTGCGCAACTTGCTCCTCGTTATCGAGGAAAGCCAGAAAATTTCGATCCGTCGAAGAAAAGACCACCAGGGCCAATTCTTCGAAAACCGGATCAAAACAAACAAACAACCAAAAACTGGTCCAGCGCCGCCAATAATGCCAAAGGGCACTGCTGTTGATTTACCACAGAATCCTACCCCACAGCGCAATGATAGCATCATCTCTGAAGCAATATTTGGAGTAGATGTTTCCGTTGTGCCAATTGAACCAAGGCAGCATTTCAAAAACCAATCTGTCTAAAATGGATGACCTAGCAGCTGAAACTTATTCAGCATATGTGCCAGATGTAAAACAGCTGGATAGACAATTAGCACGAGAAGAATTGTGCTATTATTCACCTGGATTACTATGGCTCAAGTTGATAGATGTAAAAGCAAAGCAAGGTCGCCAAGCTTTGACTAGTGAGGAAAAGGAAATAATATAGGCGACTCAAGAGGTAGGATTTAATGTACCTCAACCAATCCATGCGTTTTTAACGCAAATTGGAAATGTGACAGACAAAATGGGGAAAGGAAACCGAATTAGAGGTTCCAATTTTACCAGTGTCTGTATCACAAGGGTTAGGAGGATATCATTCTCCAAACATAACCGAAGAAAATCATAACCTGTACGAGGAGATATCTTCTTTAGGAGTTATCGGAGACATGGTTATGATGCTGACGTCACCTGCACCAGAACCAGAATTAAATGTTCACGTTGGACATCCGGAAGGAACAGTGTTCACAGAGAACATGGTAGAGTGCGACTGCCAATAGGCCCAAGAAGACCAGAAATTATTCAAAGGTTAGCAGGCCAAGGCATAACAACAACACACTTTCCAGAATATGTTGCAAATACCCGATTTAATCTGAGATATTTGTTGTCAATATCAGATATAATCGGACAATTTGAAACATTCAGAGTGGAAAAGGTGTGTATACCAAAGTTAACATTATCTGGAGGAATATCTCAGATAATTTTAACAAGACCTTTAGCCACTGAAGGACTAAAGCAAAGCTGGCGAGACACAATTGTCCAAGCTATGTCAGCAGCAAATCAGTCCACAGCTCAAATTCGAGCCAGCTTTATATTTGGTTTCCAATTATTTAAAGAGCACGGTGAAGGAAGAACGCTCAGAGAGCGAGCTAGACGACGGAGTTGTCTAGCATCACATCCAGAAGGAGCCTGGACAATGCCCATTCGATGGGCAGAAAATCGTAACGACACAAGGAATCTGCCAGAGGGCATAGGTACAGAAAGATTTCGTGCCATGTCAAAGAGGCAGGATATTAGCCTACAAGATGTCGTACGACGAATGATCAAAACTCAAAGATAGAGTACTGATCAAAAACTGGCCACTATGGAAAGGACCATATGAAATTAAGAAAATTAAAGATTCCGCGCCGTATTCCAGAAATAGGTAAAAGGAAGCACCAAGAATTGCATATTAACAGATTAAAACAATACCTCTCTTCACTCTCAGAGGATGCAGATGTATAAGTGGTTGTTAATAGTCGCATTCTGCATGTGGTGGAGACTGCTCCGAGGACAAACGATTGAAGAGGTATATTGAAAAACAGGAATATACTTCGATGAGATAGGGACCATAATATTTTATCCAATGAAATGGAAGGTAGTTACTTATATAAACCTAGAGCCAACAAGTGAGCTTTGGAAGCAAACCAAACAACACCAGAAAAAGATCAATGAGTACTGTCAAAAATTCAACGACAAAAATTGGTATCATTATACAGGTTGTGTGAACTTTGACCAATACATGAGATCAAAAACAGGTATATCGACAACTTAAAGGATTTAGTAGCCGAATATCTGACCGAAAGCAATAAAAATTCAAAATACCGTTTAAGATGAGGTGTTTTAAATTTCAAGGGAGATATATCAAAAATATTTGGAACATTAACTTAGTCAGACGCTATAAATTATAACATGCATATAACAGAATTAGAAAAAATACAAAAAGAATTTTTACACCCATCAAAGGAAGAAATGACAATTATAAAAACGACAACTACTTCAGTTAACACCACACTACATAAAGTAAACCAAAACGAAAAATTGCTAACAGAAGGTTTAACAAAATTACTCAATTATAGCTCACAGAAATTCAATGAATTAGAAGAGGAAATTGAAAAAGCGATTCTAATTAGCGAGCAGCTTAAGTTGGTACAGAGAGGGGTTGACGAAAGTAAACATTCTTTTCAAATTTTGATAGACGCATTCGTCCATGCAGAACAAGGTGTTGTGCCCAGAATTTTTGAAAACTTGATTTTGATGTTTTAAATTATATTACTAAGGTTTAGCAGATATGAATTTATGGTTGAGCTAGAATGATGAAATTAACTACGGAAATCGAGATTGCTCATGTATCCTGTTATTCATGATTATTCATTTCCGTTAGTCAGCCACTTCCCACGAGGAGGGACAAACTATGAGGCAGTCAGGAAAGACCAAATATAGGCAAGTTTTAAGAACCGAAGGGAATTTAGCCAATGGGAATCGCCGATTCCCAACGCGTCCATGAGGACGGAAGCGCGCCCACGTTTCCAGATGGTATAAGGACCCTGGAACAAGGGGGCGGGGACACGCGCGCTAAGGCTGGACGATTGTCGCCAGACGCCGACAGAGTACGCTTTCGAGCCCGAGGGGCACGACGACGCGGAGTCGCGAGGGGCATCACTGAACAAGGAACCGCGAGAGATGGGATCATAGTTGTCGCCCAAGAAAGGGGCACGTGAGTACTTGCCAATGGTTGGTCACCCGTTTTTGAAGTTACCATTTTGTATTAGACTTAGGTTATGATTCATGGAGCATTAGTTGGAAGTAGAGATTTAAGTAGAATGCAAGTGGGACAATGTAAGCTACATGTTGTAGGTGGTTAAAGACAAGAAAGACGGAGGTTGTCACTACTCCGGATTGCTAGATGTATTTCATAATATAGGAACTTCATTTGAACTATGTAATTACTGTAATTACTTCGCTTTAGTTATTGTTACCTTTGCTTGTGCATAGGAGGACGAGGAAGGGGATAGAGCACGCTACATGAACTAGAGCCACAAGGCACCATTTCTACTTGCTTTTGGTTGTAATTGACACATTTATAATATATATATATATTTTTTTTTTTGCTTTAGTGATTTGGTGTTGTGAAATTGCGTGTATGTGAAACCTGTACTACCTTCCTTTTTGGTTCCCGGGGTTGGAGAGAGATATCTACTGGTGACCCCAGGGGGAGGTTAGGTAACAACCCCCTGCGGCACAACAAACGTACAATGCAGCCACGGTTAGTTACCGCAGAGAAGATAAAGAATGTATTGAGAACACAAAAACTGCAAAGTGGACTAGACTACCCCAAATTTCCTTTCTCAGAACTTCAAAAGATCATTGTTCATATCACTTACTCATATAAGCAATATTTAGTTTACATATTGGAAACCCCTTTTATTATCCCGAACGAATATCACCTTTATAAGCTGTTAACAGGGCCCGGATTTGGATGACATGTCATCTTTTTTTCTTTATGTAGTAAACCTTGCTTTTAAGTACTACAATTCCCGATTATGAACCTCTGGTTATAAAAATGTGAATTTTATTGTGCATATTTGGTCATATTTTGTATGTTTTAAGTTGTATGTTATTTTTACAAGTTTTTACGTCATTTTTTCGTCATTTTTTCACGTTTTACATCAATTTTGTTTATCTTTCACGTTTTTTAATAATTGACATTCATTGATCAAACTGAAGATATTTTATTCGTGAGGTAGAAATCTATGTTCTTCAAATAAATTTTGTTTTGTATCTCTAGCCTCTGTCGCTAAATACAATAGATGTGTTTGTGAGAGGGCACATTATTTTTCTTTCTAAGCCGCCAGAGATGCCGTTACTGTCCCGCGCCGCTTTCTAAGCCACCGCTATGTCATAAACTCATAAAATTGATGCCGCAGAAATGCAGAGGGGTAGGTTTAAAGAGGTGTCCGGGTGTCATAAAATCAAGAAATTGGAAACTAAACGAAATGTTGTGATATTCTCATTGTTGTTATAATGAGACACTATATCTAGGAAGATACAATATTCTAAGTCGCACGTGTTTCTAAAGGCTGTCGCCCCACAGGTGCAGCGGGTCAATTACTTCAAACGAAATCTCGGTATAATAAAAACATAAATTTTGAAATGCAAGGAGACGCTGGTTTATTTCAAAGGACAACAATGAAGTATTTTTTTCAATATGCAAACATTCTGGGTCGTCACCTTTATTCTTACGTACCTTTGTTCATCGAGAAACTATGTCATTTTAAAAACTCGCTGGCTTAGATAGTTAGTTAGTTAGTGAAAGATCTTCATAGTGGAAAGTTTGATTCTCGGTTTCTGTAGTTTCATTCAGTCATGCCTAAAGTAAAACCAAGTAAATCGTCTCATTTGAGGCAAATTGTTTCCGAGTTCAGAGATGAAGTTTTTTCTACTGACGGATTAGTACTATTTTGTAAGATGTGCGAAACAAACGTATCGGGCGAAAGAAGATTCACAGTGCAGCAGCAACGTTTGAGTCGCGATAGGCATATACAAGCAGTGCAGCTAGTAAGTAAGAAGAAATCCACACAAGTTTTACTGCAACAAAGTGTAGGCCTATCCGCAAAAGAAAATAAATGGTCAGATTTTCACAGAGACTTTTGCGAAGCTCTAGTTTCTGCCAATATCCCATTTTGGAAAGTGAACAATAATAAATTCAAGAGTTTTCTGGAACTGCATATCGGGCGTACTATCCCAGACATATCAACTCTTAGGAAGAACTACCTGTCACAATGTTACGACAACACCATTAAGATGATAAGGAGAAAAGTACAGGGAAAGAAGATTTTCGTATCCGTCGACGAGACCAGTGACGTAGAAAATCGTTATGTGGCTAATGTTGTCATTGGTACTCTGAAGATCGACGGACCAGCTGAAGTGTTTCTACTTACGAGTGAAGTAATAGAAAGAGCTAATCACTCTACAATTTGCAAACTTACAAAGACGACCTAAAGGTAAATCTAGAGACCATCTTGCGTAATATACGCACATTAACCTTTAAAGGATGTTGATCGGTCCGTTGACCAGTTGCAACGGGCTATTATCTCGTCCTTTAATCAGAATTGTCCGGCTAAAACCACTCGCGGGCCGAGGAGAACGCCTTGGTGGAATAAACAACTAAGTGGACTTAGGGTCAAAACAAGAAGGGTCGATCAATAAGTACCCATGTTTGAAGACAGGTGGCGTTGCTGAGGAAAGTTGGCATTAGTCGTGTACTGCCATCTGTCAAACGACACCATTATAATTTGAGAATGATTCATAGGTTAGTTTTTATTTGGCAGCCAGTTGCATCAGATGTGTTTCGTCTTTCTCCATACAATGGAAAAAGTGCAATATCGATTCGTAATTCACTTTTCATTTTTGGATGGAAAAACATGCGAAGAAATAAAAGCAATGTTGGATGCTGTCTATGGGGACCCTTCACCATCTATGACAACCGTGACATATTGGTTCAACGAATTTATACGTAGTCGTACATCTGTTTTTGATGAGGAGCGGCCAGGTCGCCCGGCAGACGTGGTTACCGATTAAATCGTTAATAAGGTCCACGACATCATTCTCGCTGATCGCCGAACTAAAGTGCGCGAAGTAGCAGAGGACGTAGGCGTGTCGTACGGAACGGCAATCAATATTTTACATGATAATGAGAATGGTGTCGGCCCGATGGGTGGCGCGATTGCTCACGGTGGACAACAAGCGGATAGGGCTCTCAATGTGGAAGCAATGTCTGGACCTCTTTAAGCGAAATTCGCAGGAGTTTTTGCGTAGAGTCGTCACCGTTGATGAAACCTGGATACATTATTATAGGCCAGAGACCAAGCGACAGTCAAAACAATGGATTCTTCCGGGTGAATCTGCTCCGAAGAAGGCAAAGACGGTCCCATCGGCCAGAAAGGTCATGGCCACGATTTTTTGGGATTCCAAGGGAATAATCCTCATGGACGTTTTGCAGAAAGGAAGAACGATCACGGGACAGTATTACAGTGAATTATTGGACCGATTCGGTAAGAAACTGAAGGAGACACGGCCCCATTTGGCTAAGAAAAAAGTGCTTTTTTCACCACTATAACGCACCAGCACATTCATCCGGAATTGTCGTAGCCAAATTGCATGAACTGCGCTACGAATTGCTGCCGCACCCACCGTACTCGCCCGACCTGGTTCCCTCAGTCTTTTTTCTGTTCCCCAACATGAAAACATGGCTTGGGGGGAAAAATTCAGCTCAAACAGCCGAGACAGAAGTGTGTTTCAAAGAATTTGACAAATCGTATTTTTGGAGGCGTTAAAGAAATGGGAGAAACGTTGGGAAAAGTGTATCGACCTCAAAGGAGATTACTTTGAAAAATAAATTAAAAAATGTGTAAAACTTGTGTCCTAACACGGGTACTTATTGATGAACCTACAGCTAAAGGGCAGTGGGACACCTACAAGGAAGCCCTTACCAGTTACAACAAAGACATAAGGAAAGCCAAGCGATCCTCATGGAGGAGACACTGCCACGAGATCAATGATGCACCAGGCGGTGCCAGACTCATGACAATCATGGCAAAACAGGCGACCAACAAGGTGAGCACAATTAAGCTGCCTAACGGGGATTATACTCAAACAGGAAGGGAAACACTGAATGAATTATTCAGGGTGCACTTTCCTGATTCAAAACTGATTGACAATTTGGACGATAGACAGGGTCAGCAAAACATGGATACTTGCCAAAGCAAGACAAACAGGGTAGACTGGAACCTGGCCAAAGTCATAATTAACCAACCAAAAATCAGATGGACACTAAATACCTTTAGACCATTTAAGTCAGAGAGAACAGATGAAATTGTACCAGCACTTTTGCAGCATGGGGTGGAACACCTATGTCACATATATAGAGCGTGCATGGCATATGGTTTCATCCCTATAGCCTGGAGGCAAGTTACGGTACCATTTATCCCAAAGCCCGTGAAACTTGATTATACCGAGGCTAAGGCTTATCGTCCTATCAGCCTGTCGTCTTTCTTGTTGAAAACGATGGAGACACTAGTGGATAGCCATATCAGGGACGGGGTATTGAGGACATATCCTCTACACCGAAACTAACATGCCTACCAAACAAGAAAATCTACCGAAAGTGCACTACACAATGTGGTAACACGCATAGAAAGTTCGACTGAACACAAGGTATTGCCTTAGGAGCATTCCTTGACATAGAACGAGCTTTTGATAGAACCTCATTTGATATAATGAAAGAGGCTGCTGGAAGGCATGCCATAGAGCCTGCAATATGCAGGTGGATCAATGCTATGCTGGAAAGCAGAACCATAGCTGCTACATTATCACGAGAAACCGTGCGGGCGTCATTCGAAGCGCGGGGTTGCTCAGAGAATAATTAAAGAGGGTGAAGCACAATAGACCACTGAGGTCACAGTGCAAGGGCCGAGAAGGTCTACCCCCTCATACATTCATTCATTCAAATATTATGTCTTCCACAGACGCCTTGAGAGTCGCAAGTCTGAAAGCTTAAGAGGTGCAACAATTAAGGA
The DNA here is from genome assembly GCF_002891405.2 of Cryptotermes secundus. Classification (NCBI taxonomy): domain Eukaryota; kingdom Metazoa; phylum Arthropoda; class Insecta; order Blattodea; family Kalotermitidae; genus Cryptotermes; species Cryptotermes secundus. The sequence goes on along the minus strand of NW_019721009.1, from coordinate 1,846,082 downwards.
ATGAGAATAAAAAATAGCCAAAATCTACAGGATGATTCACGAAGTTTTTTGAAGGGCGGTGGATAGCTACTCTGACCACATTTTCAGGGAAAACCAATGCGTTGTGAGTGCAGCGGTTAGCGTTGCTAACAGCATATATAGTTCTTAGATTTGCCGCTAGATGGTGCACCAGTACACTTTTTGTATTCAATTGCTCTCGCTGCATTTTTCCCAGAATTTCTATCTGCCCGCAGCAGTCTGGCTGCTGTTTGCAATAGCGTTCAGTTGTGTCGTTATTCCTGCCACTAATACGACCTTCTCTGCCTACTTCAGTGTTATATTTTGGAAATTTAGAAACATGTTTTAATTTCTGCGTGAAGTTTGTGTTATAGGACTTGATCTATTGTTATTTTGTGTTTGTTGAATTTGTGGTTTGTGCTGCTAACCTCCGCGCGTAAGTAACTCACCTGTGACTGCAGCCATGGCTAGGCCAAGGGCAAGACGTTATTTTTGTGAAAGCGAATTAGAAAAAATCCTTCATGAAGATTTGCCATCAGGATCGGAGAGTGCTGAGTATGTTTGAAGGCTCTGATACGGATCCCACGTTCAAACCTGATCGTGAGGAAATATTGTCTTGCTCAAGAGAAAGCAGCAGTGAATCGAAAGATGAAATGCATACAGATCTTCAGTGTGTACGTAGAAAAAACATAAAAAATAAATGTCCTGCATCTACTTCTACGAGCATGCCTTCATCATCACTACAGCATCAATCAGATATATATACTTCTAATGGTACCGGATCCCCTACTTCTACTTCGCCGCCACAGCCACAGACAAAAAATCCGTCAAATTAAAGTAATGGCACCGGACTTCCTACTTCACCTGTTGTTCAGACCCAACCTCCAGATTGGAACCAGAATATACGAGTAGAAAATGTTCCCGATTTCAGGGAAGAAAGTGGTGTGTCAACTTTTCTTCGAGAAATGACAGATCCAAGTCTATACAAAATTTTTAGTGATGAAATGGTAGACACTTATCTCGTTTCACACTAATTTGTATGCGACGTAGAGAGGTAAACCATTTTCTCCAATGAATGAAAATGAGATCAAGAGTATTTCTTGGCATGAATTTATTTATGGGAGTGAAAAAAAAGCCAAGTTATCGAGATTACTGGTCATCAGCTCCAGACCTACATGATTCTCATATATCGGATTTGATGACAGTGAAGGGATTCAGTTTCCTCCTGTGTCATATCCACCTAAATGATAATGCAGTAATGCCTAAAAGAGGGGAGCCCAATTTTTACAAACTATATAAAGTGAAACCATTTGTAGAAATGGTAAATAACAGTTTTGCTCGCTGCTACCATCCTCATCAGAGAGTAGCGATTGATGAGTCGATGGTGAAATTCAAAGGGAGGAGCTGTATGAAACAGTACATGAGGGACAAGCCTGTGAAAAGGGGTTATAAAATATGGATGCTCTGTGATGAGTCTTTATACAATCTGAAGTTCCAAATATATACTGTTGTGCCCGGACCCTTTAGGGAATTTGATTTTGATATTTTAAATTATTTTATTAACGTAGGAAACATGAAATTATGGTTGAGCTAGAAGATGAAGTCAACTACGGAAACAAGAGACAGCTCCTGTTTCCTGTGATTCATGATTATTCATTTCCGTTAGTCAGCCGCTCCCCATGATACTGGAAGAATTATGTGGCCAGCAGGAAAGACCGTAAGTTGCTAGGACAGAAAGGAAGATTCCCAGCGCGTCCATGAGGACGGAAGCGCGCCCACGTTACCAGACGGTATAAGAACCCTGGAACAAGGGGCGGAGACTCGCGCGCTAGAGCTGGACGCTTGTCACTTAACGCCGTCAGTAGATCGTACCCGAGCCTTCGGGGCACGACTCCGCCAGGGTGCGAGGCACACCCTCGAGACCACGGAGAAGGATGACTTCATAATTAGTAATAAGCTAGAACCTGTAAGAATGTACCACAAATAATTGGATGAAACTGTACAAACGAGATGCTGTAACTCGGACTTTCACCAAGGCTATTTGTAGAAGCTTCCAGATTAATCTTGTTTTGTATTAAGAAATCGAGGGAAACAACTGACGTATAAACCCTCAAATCTTTCCATCCTCAACCATGAACAGGATGCATTGCTAAAGGCCTGAGACGAGTGAGGAAAATACCCAAACAGATAACGTGTACCAAACAAGGACAGCAGCACTGGAATCTTCCTTCATACAAAGTCCTCCTAATCACACTGTAAAAATACTGTATTTCCAAACAACGGAATTTACTCTTCATACTGAATTGATACGACGTGGAATCTGAGTCGGACGAAACTCTGTCATTCAGCAGACAATCGGCCTTGTGCGAAGGGCCTTACGCACTCCTGCTGTACCAATTGATTTCATCTATTGAACTACCTTGTATTAAGTTTTCATTGCAGCAGTTCTCATCTCACCAGCAACGGATTTCCCATTATCCGCTCGACCAAATCCGTCCGAATCTGTCCACTTATTCCCCTAGTCTACGGATACAACACAGGCTCCAACAAAAATAGCAACAATTATGCCACAGCCAACTTCTCCTTCTTTCTAGAATATAAAAACATGTTCTCACAACTACTGAACCAAAACAGCATGATACTAACAATGCTGCCAACTGTCATCAATAAACTAATATCAAAATAACACCTTCCTCACTAAGAATAGCAGCCTGGAATGCGAATGGATTAACTAGCCATATACAAGAACTGAACTTGTATTTAAACATAAATAAAACATATATTCTTTTAATATCAGAAACTCACGTTACAGACCGCACGTATGTATAAATTCCATATTATACAGTTTACTTTGCAAATCACCCGGACAGCGAAGCCCATGCAGGGGCAGCAATCATCTTCAGGACAGCATTGAAACACTTCATACTACAACGATATCCGACTTAATTTTTTTCCGCTGTAAGTAATGGCCAAAGGGCCCCTGTCCACGACAAGAATTTTCGCAGTCCGCCGTTCCGATAGATTTACCGGGTTGGTAGTGATGCACTGTTTCATATGAGAGTTTGTCCACGAGCCATCACGGCAAGTCTACCGGTTCGGCTGCCGGATGCAGCACCGGATTCCCACTGTAAAGACGGCAGCCGGACGGTGCACCGTGTTCTCAGTGGGACATGCATTAACATGTCTACGTGTCTACGAGCCGGCGAGCTCTGCTGTGAGACTCCAGGTAGGGAGCATCGTAAAAGTTTACGGTCCAGCCTTCGGCCTTGACCCATCGTGGGACCGGCAAGAAACCGTGCGAGTGCCGTACTACCGGCCTCACACGTCGAAGCATTCTCCATCCTGTCGCCAGCAAACGTCGAGTCCTACAGGCGGAGTTCCCTCGGCTGAAACCTTGCGGTGTTAACGCACGCCGGGGTAACTTGCCTGGGCCCACCCTCCCCGATTGGGGCGATTCGGTGGATCCCGGCTCTGCACCGGGGCGTGTGCCCCACTTAGTGTTCATTTTCCCTGATTAGCGTTTATTCTAGGGCCCAAGTAAGCTAGGGTTAATCAACAAACCACTCAGCTGCAAGGAGGTCCTCATATCTCCAGGGCTAGGTAGGGGGGTGGCCCCCAGCCAACCTAACAGAGCCCCCTCAAACTCTTTCGGGCGGGACGTACTGGCATGTTGGGGTTGGTGAGTTTACCCATGTGCTAGTATGGTTAAGGCTAAAAACAAAATGGACCCGCCCGGGGTCAAACGTATATTAGATGTGGGCGGACCCACAAGCCCAAAAACAAATACAAGCACAATGAAAATACGCGATGAAAAACCAACAGCAACAAACCATCTCAAAGAAAAACATGTCGCTACCAGCACTCTACTGCACAAAACCCCTAAACACAAACTTAGGACCCCCCGCATTACTGTGGAAAATCAGTCGTCTGTCGTCCTAATCATCATCGGACGAACTTAGCGGCATTTGGGGTCAGGCGCCGCAAAGTGAAGAAACTGAACCCAAGATCCTATCTCCAATTCCCACCAGTACTAGTCCAAGTCACAGTAGTCCCCCAATCCCACAGAAGCTGAGTGTGACAGCTGAGGTTCACTGTTCGCAGGGAGGCACTAAAGTCAATAAGGATCCTACTGAGGCCGTCCCAACCGAAGTAGCAGACTCAGTCTCCGCTCCTGCAGTGCCAGCTTCAAGTGTAGACGAGAACTTCACCGTGCAAATCTCCCGCAAAAAACAAAAGCAGAAACAACAGAACTCCTTGAAATTGGCTTCAGTCGCCATTTCGGAGGAGGTTATAAATGCCACCCTGCCTGCTACTCCCAACAAATCACACTCTCCTGCGGCATCTTATCTATCGACACCAAGAGAAAAAATACCTCCTGTGATAATCCATCACCATTTTGAAGGCGACATGACAAAAATAAACAAAGAATTTCATGCTAAATTCCAACCTCTAGGCTTTACGACTTACAGGATTAAATCCGGCATAGCGTGCCAAACACCCACTTACGGCGGCTATGTAAATCTCCAAAAACTCCTCAAGGAGAACCAGGTACCTTTTAATTTGCTTAGAAGTGCGGGTGCTAAACCATACAAGGTGGTCGTTAAAGGGATCCCTTCCTCCACCACTCCCAAAGTCATACAGCAAGAACTGCAAGCAATCGGGATGTCAGTTCAAAATGTCATCCCCATGACAGCCTGGAGGGACAAGAGCCCATTGGATATGCATATTGTTGAATTAGATAACATTCCTCAGAGCCACAAAATACTGCAACTGAACCGCCTCTGTTACATTAAAATCACAGTTGAGCCGTACAAAACGCGGACCGTGCCGCCCCAATGCGCACGGTGCCAGCAGTTCTACCATGTGGGTGCCAGCTGCCATGCTCCCCTCCCCGCCTGCGGCTACTGTGCTGGTCAGCATTGCTCGTGGGAATGTGAGGCCAGGTTCGAACCCAACTTTGTCCCGACCTGTGCCTTGTGTAAAATCGGAGACCATAGC
>NW_019721009.1:1820430-1840712 GCF_002891405.2 Cryptotermes secundus | reverse complement strand
CCCCCCGCCTGCGGCTACTGTGCTGGTCAGCATTGCTCGTGGGAATGTGAGGCCAGGTTCGAACCCAACTTTGTCCCGACCTGTGCCTTGTGTAAAATCGGAGACCATAGCACTAGATTCAGAGGCTGCCCATTCTTTCAGGAACTCATGGAAAAAGAAAGCAGACTAAATCGCAATAAACCTTCACATTCCAAGCCCCCTGCTCCAAGAACACACCCTGTAGCCCTCAGGGAGCGCGGCCTTCCTACACCCCAACCAGTTTCAAACCATAACCTCAATTTCCCAGCTATGAACTTGCCAAATGCATGGAACCGACCACTGTAGTTTGGCAGCCAGACACCTGCGCATTACCCTTGTACAACACAACCACTTAACATTCCTTTCAATGTTCACTTCCAAAACAGACAGACCCACACTCTACACCCCAGGCAGGATCCGCGGCTCGGCTACAAAGCTGTGTCTCCAGAGGGGCACCCACTCACTTAGCAGCAGGCTCTGATAGTAGCAATGACCAGCGATCTCTTGCAAGTCCCTGAAGACACAATAAAGAACCCAAAGCACATACCCCACCCCCCTCCACAGCTGTACACGGGGATACATACAACTCAAGTTCCCAGAGCCCCAGGCCTCAAAGGACTGCACCTGCGAAGCCCCATCCCAAGACAGTGTCACTCAAACCCACAGCTCCAAAAACTCACGGTCAGACCTAACGGAACCCGACCCTCAGTATCCTTCTATACACAATTTAACAAGACCATTCAGTTACCCAGAGGGACAAAGGCTCGGCGATCTTAACACTGAATCTCATTGTCGGGATTCTGTCAATGCAATCAGATCCTTCAACCCGGCTTTCTCTTTTCAAATACTCATCCATTCTTTATCAGCTATGCTTTTACAATTCATACAACATCCGTATGAAAGCGCCCTCCCAGTCATTTTCAACACCTTCATGTCCAACATACTCGCCTTCAATTATGGCAAACTTCCGCAGGGAACACAGTAATACCTGTATATTATTTTGGAATGCCAGAGGAATCTCAAAACAAAAAAACCGAATTCTTTAATTACCTGGAAGCCAACAATATCACTATTGCATTAGTAAACGAGACCCACCTACACCAGTCCATTAAATTCAATTGCCCGAACTATTACACATACAGATCAGACAGACAGGACAGACGCGGCGGGGGCACAGCCATCTTGATTAGAAAGGGAATTAAACACTCAGAATCTGCCCTTCCAAAACTTGAACATATGGAGGCCACGGCTATACAATTACACATCAACAGCGAACTTATTGCATTAGTTTCAATATATAACCCTCCCGGTAAAATTGTCGTAAGAGACATAGACTTGCTCATTCAAACTAATAACAAAGTCATTCTTGCAGGGGACTTCAACTCGAAACATAGTACTTGGAACTCCCGAAATGATAACTCAGCCGGTCGGGCCTTACTGAGCCACTATATCGCGGCTCCTCACTCTCCAACGCACGTCCCAGATAGTAATCCCGATGGTGTGGACGTGCTCGACTTTGCCATTCTCAATAACATCTTGAGTCATCATACAGTCAAAACATTAGGTTTTCTGTCTCACTCTGACCACAGACCAGATCTACTAACATTACGAGGCCCGGTACGATCAGACGAACTTAAAAGCACTTATGTATACAAGGAGGCAAATTGGGAATACTTTCGAAGCTACGTACACAACAACCTAAATTCCAAACTACTCTCACATAATCCTACAGCAGATCAAATCGACAAAGCTGTGTCTCACTTTACCGATGTAGTGCATACAGCTATTCAGAAATCAATCCCCGTCAGAACTCGAAACTCCAGATCTATGCAAATTACACCCTCCACGCGTCTGTTAATTCAGGAACGTAATAAACTCCGCACTCCGCTGAGGACGCACAATATTGCCCTACGGCCCCTATAAACTCTCTAAAACAACAAAGAGACAAGGCAATAAAAACTCAACTCTGCAACAACTGGCATCACGCACTCCAAACACTGGACACACGTAATATCCAAGACACGTGGAGGATCACCAAACACTTAACTAATGGCTATAGCAACATCCCTCCTTTGAGCCTGAATAACAAATCGGCAGTTACACAACAAGAAAAGGTGAACTTATTCGCAGACACTTTACAGGAAATATTTACAACTAACCCAGATCGAAACCAACAGTTCTCGAAAACTACAGAACACACCGTCATAAGTTTCCTAAATCAATCCCCCACACCGTTGATAAGAAAAACAAATTCCCACGAAATCGACTGGTTGATCCGACACTTGAAATCTCGCAAAGCCGCTGGCCCCGATGGCATACAAAATATCGTTTTAAAGAACCTCCCAATAATGGCCCTTAGATTCCTGGCCACAATTTATAACTCGTGCATAACAATCAGTTACTTTCCAGATCATTGGAAACTCGCAAAAATTATCATGCTTCCAAAACCGAACAAGGATCACTCCTCCCCCCTTAACTACAGGCCAATTAGCTTATTAAATTCCCTAGCAAAGCTTTTTGAAAAAGTATTACTCAAAAGACTACATTTTATTTTAAAGAAATTAAATTTAATCAGGGAGGACCAATACGGCTTTAAGAAAGGTCACTCCACAACTCACGCCTTGTTGCGACTTATTGAACGCATTACCCATGGGTTTAATAATAACAAATCAACAATCGCCCTGTTTTTGGATATCGAGCGGGCCTTTGACAAAGTGTGGATAACCGGGCTCATCTCAAAACTTATTAAGGCAGGAATTCCTGCTCACTTTATACACATGCTGCATAGCTACCTCCACAACAGGTCCTTCACAGTTGTTCATGGTAATTCCGAATCTAGCAGACGTCCTATTCAAGCAGGAGTCCCCCAGGGCCTACACTGTTTAACATTTAAATAAATGATTTACCATGCATTGAAAACGACAACAATGTGGCAGTCTCAATGTACGCTGACGATACGTGCGTCACAGCTCGATCTGGCACCACACAATTGGCTATAAGAAAGCTAAACGATGCCATCAACATTTTACAACCCTGGTTTAGCAAGTGGAGAATCAAAATAAATACCAATAAATGCTCGACAACGTTATTTTCCAAGCGGCGGAGTCACTTCCGTGTTCCTCCGTCTCCACTTAAAATTTTTCACACAAATATTAATTGGACAAATCAAATACATTACGTGGGTGTAATACTAGGCTCAAAACTGAAGCCGAACGGAGTTTAGAACTGCCCTTAGGTAACCCATTTAGGACCTCTTTTGCCCAGGAATGCACGCCATAACTTGTGCGCAATAAGCTAAGGGACTTCACCACTTGAATGACAACATATAGGATAAGGTCAGTGGGAATCCCAAGAGCTTTGGTTGCCTTTTTCCTTAAGGGTAAGTAAGTTGAGACATTATTGGTCGAATTTGGAATAATTAGCTTTTTACAACCAATCAGCAAGCACTGCACAAGTAGTGGAGCTATGAATGGAATCTGTGGGTGTTGACGTCACCACGCTTTGGTGAAGATGACGCCACGCGACACACGAAGGTGGAACTTTGAGTAGGCTAGATGTGTCCGGATGTACTCCGATAGTTCAATAGACAAAGAACATCCGTAAAAGGGGGTCGTAGCAGCTTTGCAATCCCCCACGCGTTGTAACCAAGTGTTAATAAATAAAAGCAACTGTCTTCCAGTTAGTCAGGCGTTTCAGTGAATTGTGTCCCCCAAATGTAACCCGTCAAACTCCCTGAGAGGATTCCCATGCCCCACCAGAAATTCCTAGATTTCCTACTTACCACTGGCGCCCAAACATACCCTAAAATTAGAAACTCAACCATCGTGGTTAGAGGAAACAGCAGCACCAGCAGCAGTGACTAGGAAGACTGACACACTACGAGCGACGGGACGGTTACAGATGGCTGCCCAACGCGTGGCGCGAGATTACATTAAGGAGGTGACACCTAGGGGCACGCCAGCCCGCGACATCGCAGATTACATAGCGGAGAAACATCACTGGTGAAGTGCAAGTAGTTTAAACAATACATCACTGCAATTGTAAGTAGTAGAAATCAAACTTATCAAAAATGTCCCAAAAAATGCTGAGAAGCAGAACTGTCGAAGCAATGTCTGAGGATATGGATTTCGGCTCCCGGGAAAAATCCCCAGATTTAGAAGAGTGGGAAGCAGAAAGGGGGGAAATAGAGTTAGTGGGGGAAGAAAGAGAGACGCAGTTTAGTCAGAACGTCCCAGCAATGGAAAACCCTGATCCACCTGCAAACAGTCCGGAGAAAGAGGGCGATTGCATAACATTGTATAAGGTGGAGTGTGCGTTAATTTTTGAGAAAATATTTCAGTGATAGAAACACTAGCGATCAAAATTCCCAAATGAAAAGCATGATGGCCATGATACAGCAGCTAATATCAAAATCAGATCAGGCTCAGGAATCGCAAAAACGGGCTCAAGAAAATACAAATCAACTAGTTCGGGTGATAAAGTAAGAGAAACGGCAATTCGCAGAACTAAAATTTGGACAAGCAAATCTGGCTGAGGAATTGAAGGAGGGGCAGAGACTGTTAAAGGACGAATTACAGAAGGGCATAGATCAAGCCATATTAAAATGCAGTCAGGCCAACGAGACCTTAAGACAAGAATTATCGGGGAAATTGGATAAGGAGGTCGAAAAGGTCAGTAAGGAAATTGGTAGAGTCGGAAAGGAAGTTAAACAGTGTGAAAATACTTTAGAAAGAGAATTAGTAGGAGTGAAAGAAGAATTCGGAAAAGAAAGGGAGGACCGGAATTCCAAAATCCAACAACTGGCTGATTATCAGGAATCAGAAATGTCAAAGGTAAACCAGAAAGTTAGAGATATCCGAGAAAGAATAGATATTGGTAATGCTGACATTAATAGTACCATTATCGTGATAGAAGAAAATGTGGGCACACTTCAAGAAAGGGTGAACAAGGTTGAAGAAATACATCATGAGTTGTTAAATTTCAATACAGGTGTCCAACAAAGATTTGATGATAGCGCCGATGCTTTTCGAGGCGACTAGGGGAGGAGAGTAAGCAGATTGAACAAAGGGCAGAAAGGGACCAATTGAAGGTACAACATGAATTGAAACAGCTGGAAAAAGAAACAGTAAATTTAAAACAAAAGGTGGAACAACAGTCCAAGGCCACACCCCCAAGGGTGGAACACTCCGTAGGTAAGGGTGTAGTAATTCCAGGTACCTCACGACCAGAAGGAAGCATCAGTTCAGGGCTAGAAACTTAGCCCGGAAGTTTGGCCGCTTCTGCATTCTTCGGCAAGCTAGGCAGCACCGAGTACGCCCTACCAACCTTCGACGAAAGCAAAGGTATGAACCCCCAGTTACATATTGGGCAGCTTGAAGAGTTTCTGCAATTTCGAGGAATCCCGCCGCAACATTGGTTGATAGTAGCAAAGAGATCAATAACAGGTTCAGTGTCTAAGCAATGGTTAGAAGCCATTAGTTCCAAATTAGCCAGTTAGAGCAATTTAAATCAGAATTATTGGGCACTTGGTGGTCCCCAGCTCAGCAAGGGCTTGTTAAGTGCAAGTTGTATCAGAGTAGGTATGAAAAGGGAGGACTGACCCTGTCAGCACATTTGCTTAAATTTGCTACCATGGCCTCGTACCTAGAGCCTAGACTCACGGACCAAGAAATTATAGAAGCTATCCGCAGTCACTACCCGTTGAAAATTCAGGAGCTGCTGGTCAGTACTAAATTAAACACAGTAGCCGAGTTTTTGGAAGTGTTAAAGCGACTAGAACTAATGGAAGAAAGAGAAGATGTTTCGGACGTCCCTCCAAGGTCAGGTCAATACCAACCCCCCCTCCAAACCAACAGAGGTAGAAATAATAGGCAAGAAGGCCCAGGACCAGTCAGACAAGTGAGACAAAATGACCAAAGTTACCGAGGAGGATGGAGAAATTCTAGTGGTAGGGGCAAGTTTAGGAGAAATGAATACTCCAGGGACCACAGAAATTTCGAAAATCACGAGAGAAACCCAGAAAATGAGAGGGAGAACGGCGCACGGGGAAGGCCCCCCGATACCGCTGAGGAAAACTAAGTCTAGGGAGCGTTGAAGGCCGCATCGCTTCCATCCTCAATAAAACTTTTAGCTGAGGCCTGTTAAATCAATCCACTTTTCCATGCGAATCATCCCAGAAAAAGAAACTTCAGACCCCACAGTGTTATTTATCAACGAAGAAAATTTCAGTAAGTCCCCAGATTACTATCAAACTTAAGAAAAAAACAGTTGTAGCCATATTGGACTCGGGTAGTGAAGTAAACTTCATCTGGACTCGCGTAGTGAAGTAAACTTGATCTCTCAAGAAAGTTTTGAACAGTCAAAAGAAGCAGACACTGAAACATTGACACTCCCCGTTCAGGGAATCAACTTAATAACAGCATTTGGGAAAAGGTCAAAAAGGATCAAGCTGCAAGCTCTACTCGAATTCACTATTCGTGAAGAGTTATTCGAAGCAGTCTTCTTGGTAGCACCGCAACTTAATAGTGACGTCATCGTGGGATGCAACTTCATGAAAGAACATGAGATGCAACTAAATTTTGGTTCAGGCATATCAGAATACAGGCGGCAAGGCCAAACCAGAAGCCATCGGTTCGAGAACCCGGAAACCGGCCCACAAACAGAAGCCCAAGGTGTAATAACCAAATTCGCTTCGGCACCGTAGGTTAAGGAAGGCACTCAGGCGATCAGAACTCTGCCGCATACCCTCGCCCTGATAAGATACGCGGCCGTACTGCAGTAGGAAGGGATGATGTCACACTGCATTCCGAGGGGCCATTAAGGGGCCCGGAGCAGCAACAAATTGACCAGTTCGATCCCCTAGATCTCAAGGAAGGCGACTTAAGACGCATAATAAAACAAAGCACGACTATTAGTGCACCACAAAAGTCACAATTATTCAAAATACTTATTCAATTCCTATCAAATTTTACTGAGAAACCGGGCAAGTGCCACTTATTCAAATATCATTTTCAAGTCAAGACAGACCAACCCCCGTGTTCTTTTTCCAGACCTGTACCTTTTGCATTCAGGCCAACGGTTAAGCTACAAATACAAAACATGATTAAGGATGACAAACTAAAATTGAGTAAAAATTCCATCGAGGCGACTAAATGAAATTTTGTGTGTATTTACAACAAAATGGAACTTGTTAAATAACCCAAAAATTTAATTTGGGGAGTTTGAAGCCGAACGGAGTTTAGAACTGTCCTTAGTTAACCCATTTAGGACATCTTTTGCCCAGGAATGCTTGTATGTCAGCACAGGAGTAATTTAGACGTGATTTGGATAATTTAACGTTAGTGAAATAGTTTGTGAAGGGGGAAAAAAAAAGAAAAGAAAAAGAAACCGCGGTTAGACAGATTCAAATTAAGGTTTAATTACGAATTATAAGTGGCCATGGAGGCAGATAATAACAGTGATATTAGTTCTGCAGCCGATGATGGCATGCATTATTGCAGTATGGCAGAGGCCATGAAATTGATTATCCACCCATTTGATGGCGATAAGAAAAGATCAAAAGAATTCATAGAAAATGTTGACGTGGCATTTGAATTAGTGGACCCAAGGAAGCATAAAGTTTTACTGAAATAACGGGAGACTCCCGATCCAAGTTGATGGTAAGAGACATTACTCACAGTTGGGGGCTAATGAAGGGAATATTGGAAGAGAATTACGCAACAAGGCGTACATTAGATTAATATGCTTGCAAGATGTTTAATGCAAGGCAGGGTAATGCTGAGAGCATTGCTTCGTGGGGAAGTAGGATAGACGCGTTACAAACTGATTTGAGGGAAGCTGCAAGACGGGTATGCAAGCCTAAAGAAATTATATGAGCCATAGGTCTAATAAATCACCTACGGAAAACTTGTTTCGTACAAGGACTCCACAATGAGAGAATTCAGACCATAGTTAGAAGTCGAGGAGAAACCATCCTCCTGTCTCAGGCTGGATGCCTATGCCACTTTCTCATGTTTGCGATACTCCAAATTGGTACGAGTATTATCATTAACTATTAATTTATTTATAAAATCTTGCTTAGTATATTCCTATTTAATTTTGTTGTTATATCTTTCATCTTTTTTATGTTGTAGGTTTCTTCATCCTAGTCATGTCAAGAATATACGAAACTCCTAGATACACGAATCAATCCTTTTACAGGATTCTTACCCATATTGACCTATATGTAGATGAATCATCAAACTTGGAAATCAGGAAGGACATTCTTCATCATTGTGGGAATAAAAGTGTTCAGAACCTATCCTCTTCTGCTTATGCTTACGCATTAGGCGGGTATAAGCTTTTTGATAGCGAATTACTGGAACCCTTGGGGAGTGATTTTGAAGATGAGGACATCTTGTATCATAAGTATTCATATGAACAAGGCACATTAAGACAGAACCCAAATGATCACCATCATGTTGTTGCTACTGGGAAAGCAGTTAGCGATATATTGACAAATTCGTTGAAATCAGAGGATGGCAAAGCAAGGACCATTTGATTTGATTCAGAAGCTTGCTATCGACTAGTCATAGGATACGTAAGTGGGAAATATTTTGCATCATACTCTAATAAAGATTTGAAAAGAAAAGTGTGGGCATACTCTCTCTCAAAAGACATTGCAAGTGTGTCTATGGCTACATGCAGATTGGGTCTTGAAAGTGTAAATAATACCTTGAATAACTTCCACCATTTTACAGAAGTAGGAAGCAGCTGGAGAAAGTTATCAGCATGGAACCAGTCATTTGAATACATTAGGATGCAGAGCGTAACCCCTGAGCTTAAGGAGGCCAATGAGTCACTAATATTCTAATGATGTACATCACAGTGAATTCGATGTAATCAAGACAAAAGGAGGAAAGATGTGTGGAGCATCACACTTGTACAGAATGCTTGGACATTTCATATTTGTTTTTGACACTGAAATTTTTGTGTTGGATTATTCTGCTCTAGATCAAGTCCACGCCTGTTCCAAATTTTGGGAAGGATGCTACAGCTATTGTACCAACTACAGGATCTCAGGTAGCCTAAACTCGGATAAATCAGACATGGTAGATGCCTTGAACAAGGGAATCACATGGATAGTGGATGCAATGGAACAGTCAGAGTTCAGCGAATGTCTCACCAGAAGCATGAAGCAAAGCCTCGCATACCTCCAAAATGGATTTCACCCGAAAGCTGAGAAACTTGAAATGGGCCTAGACAAAAGGGCAAAAGAGTTGGCACAAACGATTAAGGAGATACTGGAATTAGACACATACTGGCATGAGTTCATCAGCTCCTTGAACATAACAGATAGAGCCAAGCTTGATGTAGCTCACCTGTACTACGGGCTTCCTGCTCCTGACTGTGATTTAGAGTTGTTAGTTAAAAGAGCCACCGAGTATATGGCTAATGCTAAAGAGGCCAATAAGGATACTTTTTCTGATTTCCTTAACTACTGCAAGGCCTTGGATTTTTGCAAAGTGTTAACAAGAGTGAGAAATCTTGACTCAGTAGGACACAAAACCATAGAAGGATATAATCCTACCTCAGAAAAGTGGTTTATCGAATGTACAAAAGGGAACTTGTTGCTCCCGCCAGATGAGGAGATGGGAAACATCTGGCTTGAGGGTCATTTCGAGTATAATGAGTGCATCCACACCTGGTTTTTTGAGGCGGCTGATGTGACCCATGTCACATCCAATATAAACGATTACGAGAATATACTCTCATCTAGATCCATAGAAAGGGTACAGCATAATGAGCTTCTGTATGCATTGAAGTATGCACCCTTCTTATCCCTAAAATGGACAACAACTGACATTCTGAAAGCTCTTGAGAACAACTCAGATAGTTGGGACAGAATGGCAGTCATGGCTGCCAAGAGCGAAAACACAAAGCCCAAGGAGAAGGTGCGAGAGACATGGTCTGCTGACGACATAACAAGGGAATTGACCACAATGTACGATAGGCAAGGTATTCCTCTGTCATCGTACTATAAAGGAGTCACAGCTCGGAAATCTGACCTTGAAATCAACGCTTTGTTCAACAGAGTATGTGAGGTGACAGACCCTGAAAATCCCAGAATTCCACTTGTAATATCTGATGACATATCTGGATGGTCTCCACATGAGGATAGGATACTCTGGTCCAAACATCACGACTATACAGTCCACACGACAAAAGCTCCAAAATGGCTCAAGTTGGAAGTAATTTGGAAAAGAATGAAGGCAGGTATGTCAAAGAGGGGACTTGTTGTCAGACATAGCTTGGACAAAGGACTTTTTGAAGGCTGGACTGCTACACTAGACTCGCTGATGAATGTTCGAATATCACTTTTCTGCGTCCGTAAGGCCAAGAGGGCAGTATATTTGTTCAAAGGTGAGGCTGCTACCACTGCTGGACTCATAGATGATGCAGTCCAAGCAGTGGAGATAACTGTGGGATCAACTTTGGAGCATGCCCAAAATGCAGCCGATTGTCATTTTGACACCACAAGGAGAATATGGGACGAACTCGGCGCAGAACTCGACGTGGTAAAGACTATATACTCAATTCATCTACCTCAATAGATTCTTCTGCGAGGGTTCTGAGGTGATGACACCTATGAAGGTATTTGCAAGGGCAGACAGAGAAATGAAAAGGAGATATGCTACGATATTCTCACAATTCGACACAGTTCTTGGGTCCTTTCGCTCAGCAGCAGAAAAGGGGGCTTGTCCCATAGCTTGTTACATTACAGCTCTCATAAGATGTTTAGATTTGGCTGCTCAAACATCAAGAGTAATTGAAACAGAGTGTCATAAAGCTCATTAATTCAGTCTTTGGCCCACGAAGCTTGGGCGGATGGGGAATCCCACACATTTGTGGTTGGTTAACACAGGAAACCCCAGATGACCTTGTTGCATACATCACTATTATGTCAACTTTTTATGAGATTACGAAAGACTCATTGATCAAGAATAAGGTTGCGTCTGTCTTAGAGACAACACTTAATCAAGACCTTGAAGAGGTAGATGTTGCCATCCTGTTGGCTAACCCTAGGGTGTATATGCAAAGGGTGTAACAAATCCTTCTGGTTCTGTGCTGGCTAAGTTAAAGGAGGGGATGCTTTCCAGGTGCGAAAGTTACATATTCAAGCAAGCATTGGAAGCTAAATGACAAAACCTGTGAAAGATGCCGTCAGTTCATTGTTGTCTAGCGTTAGAATAGATGGAAACATACTCGAGCTTTTGGACAATGTTTACCTGAGATTTGCATACCTGCAATAGTCGACAGGGCTTACAAAAATGAATTGATATCCCAACTCTTCCCATTCAGAGTACGTGAAAAACTATCAAGAATCATAAGAGAAGGTGGAAGAGCTTCTATCAACTATCTTGTGAACCTGGAGTTGGTAAGTAGTGCAGAAATCCCAGCAAGGTTGACAGCCTTCGACAGAGCAGAAACACTCAGGAACAAATATTATGATTTGAACAATGTTTCTGTTTCAAACCACACCTTACCTGATTACAATACTTGCCTCGCTAGGCAAGCAACTACCAGTGCAGCATCATTGGTTGTCAAAATGCTGGGCCCCAGAGCAAGTTGTTCAACTGAGGGATCAGACTATCACAACTTTTATGATGGCATTAACCCAAGAAAAGTAGCCCCCAAGAAAAAGACTGAGTCAGCCTTTACATTCACTTCAGAGTCCTTCAGAATCATGAACCCTATTGAGAAATGCATCCAAAAAGCTGCTGTGGTATCTGCACACATTTCCTCTAGAGGGGGAAAGGGCAATCTCTTTTGGAATATGGTGATGTCAGTTTGGGGATGTGGGGATACTATGTCCAAGCCCATAGTAACCATGTCAATTAAAGAAGGAGCTAGTTTCAAAAGAATAAGTCCATCCATGACTTCAAGGGTACATCCAATAGCCTGTTTCCCAAATGTACACCACTGCATAGTAATTCAGTCAACAAGTCTGGGAAAATACCTCTCTGCATTCTCAACAAGTACTGACTATATGAGTTTTATAACAGCAGCAAGATGTTTTGGACTTCTGGAATATGCATGCTCAAACATACGAACAGATGAGATTCCATTTGCAATCTTGCCTGGTCACCTACCACTTTCTGATGAGACAACCCTTACTGTAATTGATGAAGCTGAAGTGACAAGAAGTTTAAAGGCCATCGAAAGAAATGCAAGTGACGTCTTCAGAGATCCCGTCATGGCTTCACTTGTAACAAAAGTAACTGCTGCAGATGATGAGATGGTGCAAATGATAAGAGTACTCAACAGGCACACATAAAGAAACTAAGAAGGTTTCATCTGTTACGATACAGGTAGGCTTCATAAGGCAAGAAATATCCACAGGTCTCGGAATCGCCATACCTTCTAGAGCAAAAGGCCCAGCTGTGAAAATCGTCGGGGAAGAGAAAGTTGCAAAGCACGGAACAAAGATGATAACAATATACAAGAAATTCTGTGAAAAGATGGGTTCCTCACAGGCATTGGCCAATGCAATAATATCTGTAGTTTCCCTACAATTCAAAAGAACAGTTCCTAGAGCTTTCATAGTGGGAAGGTGGAAGGAAATGGGAACAATCATGGCAAGTGAATTTCCAAATTGGCCTTCCATTTGGAACAATGTCTGCAATTCAGCGAAGCATTGTAAAAGCTTGATGGATGATAAGGTTGTAGATGCCTTGTTTAGATTTTTTGACTACAATGTCAAACAAACATTCAAATTCATGATACCAAAAGCAACTGAGGAAAGTGCAACTGTCCTAGGACTTTTGTACATGGTAAGTCATGGAAGATTGCCCATGCCAGAAAGCTACACTTTGACATCTGCACTGGGCCCTATGCATATCAGTAGATGCTGGAGAATGACATCTATCAGGAAGAAACTTCAAAGGAGGGACTATGAGCTGAACAACGAACTTATGGCAAGAATATACAGTGCCATTGCTATGCAAGCTGATGTTTACTCACCCACATCTGGAACAAAACAAACAATTATCTTTGGAGCTCACAATGCTATCCTTGCTTTCATGGAAGAAATGTCAGAGGGAAGTAGTTTGGATGTGGCAGAATTACATGCACACCATCTAATCTTGGAAGAGGAAAGACAGAGGTACTACAACTCTATTGAGAGAGTCTTAGGTAGGATTTCAAGAGATAAGAAATTTGACAAGGGTGTCTTTTCCAGAGACATGGAAAATATTGTGAAAGATATTACTGTGATAGGTGATCTCCAACTTGTAGGTGACTCTGAAGAAGTATATGCTCCATTAATTAACCCAACATCTGCTTCTGAAGATGCTTATATAGGTGAGATCTTTGAGGGTTCCACAGTGCGCGAAAGTGACGAAAGATCAGAGGAAAAGGGATCAAAGGAAAGACGAATTGTCCAAGCATATTTGAAATGGGGTGCTGAAGGTGTTGCAAGATTTCTTAGAGGAGAAGTAGAAGTAGAGGAATGTGATTCATCTGATTCTGAGATGTATGAAGAAGTCATGGAATACTACAATGAGTTTCTGGAAGAGTCAAGAGACAATTGCATGGAAGTAGATTACCAGATGCCAGATGAGTTGTAAATATGTTTTAGAGCCCACTTAAGTATGTGCATTATGATAATCATGTATATTGATAGAGGGTGTAGCCGAACCGAGTTCGAGGCTAGAAAGAGTAAAAGGTTATAGCCGAACCGAGTTCGAAGCCGGACGGAGCTTGTAGCTACTCTAACTAAAGTTAAACGTTGTATTAATGATTTTAGGTAACCCTATGGGGCCTCTTTGGATAAAGAATTACGCCACAGGAAGTGCGCAGTTGGATGTAAGCAGTTTCTTCACATAGAAGAGATGACGAAATTAATAACATCACGGGACTTTACCGTGAGGCGAAATTGCCGACATTAGTTTTGAATGTTTTAGAAAGAATAGTATATGATATGGTTGTTACTAGCCAGACCCTATTGGTCAATGATGAAAATCCCCGGTATAAGAACCAATCCGGAGGTACTTGTGAGAAGGTAGTTCCCCCCTGGAACTAGTGGTGTGGGGGAAAGTGGTCTCAAGCTTAGTTACCAATACCGTAATCTTTACACACTCGCTACTTGGTCTTCGAGAAAGTTAGGCGCGTCCGAGGGTGCTCAGCCTACCCTCGTTAAATAAAAGTAGCAATTTACTGGGCCATGAGCCCATATTAAAGTCTTAACTTGGTGCAGTTTATGAGTGTAAAATTCAGTGTGTAATAAAAGTGGAAGTCGTCCAAAAGCTAGTTCGGACATCATTTAACAACAGTATCCCTCCTCATGTGACACGTGAACCCTGAGGGAAAGAACCCATCTCTACCAAAACCTCCCCACTTTCCCATTACCAAGACGTCCAAAAACCCTGAGAAGTAACTAAGTCAAAAGTGGTAGGGGAAAAAGGAGTGACCAGCGACGCAGACGACGGAGGCGGGGCTCCACCGCTTCACGTAGAAACAAAGGACGACTACAAGTGTTGTATATTTGGCTTTTATCTGTTTATATACATATATATAATGAGCAATTTTGTTTGTATAATTGCAATAAATGTATTTAAAAACTTGCAAGAAAAAAGATATCTATTGTTGTGCCCAGGATTTTGAAATTTGATTTTGATGTTTAAATTATAATAGTAAGGTTTAGTAGATATGAATTTATGGGTGAGCTAGAATGATGAAACGAACTACGGAAATCGAGCTGGCTCATGTATCCTGTTATTCATGATTATTCATTTCCGTTAGCCAGCCACTTCCCATCATGTGGGACATAGCATGAGGCAGTCAGGAAAGACCAAATATAGGCAAGTTTTAAGAACCATAGGGAATGTAGCCAATAGGAANCACAGTTGAAGTAATATTTTATGTTAGATTAGACTAGGCTTAAGGAACCTCAGGGAAAGTGAGGAGGAGAAGAAGGACCAGACGGACGGAGCCTGTACTACTCCGGACCGCTGGACACACGTAGTATATAGGAACTTTAATTGGATTGTTTAAGTGTTATATTCTGTTCCACTAGTGCTACCTGTGTTATGCAGACCAGGACAAAGAGGGAGAGAACGCTGGAGCCACAAGGCATCCATTTTTGCTTGCTTCTATTGTAATCAACATATGTATAATATATACACACTTTGCTTATCGATGTATTATTGTGGAATGGCATATACGCAAGCAATGCACTACCTTCCCTTGTGAGTCCCGGGGTTGGGGAGAGCGACCTACTGGTGCCCCGAGGGGGAGAATAGGCCACGACCCCCTGCGGCACAACACTATCTATATTTATACATTATACATTTATATAGGTATGAGACAGTGGAAAACGGTTTGTTTCTCTCTTTAACCACGGTATGTACGTGGTTCTTGCAGCTACTACTGCCACCGGGCTAAAACCCAATTGCAGTATAATAAATAATATATATAATATATAGAAATTTCTCTGGAATAGGCGTGCGCAATCCTCTCCAAGAAAGAAAGATCGCCTTTCTCAGATAGTGGGCCCACCCTCAGATGTAACAAGTTCCATAAGCTAGGCCATACCAGCGCCAGGTGTTTGAACTCAAACAGACACCCCAGTGCCAGTTTAAGGGAAGTTTTAAGTTGCACGTGCGAGGATCGCGATGCAAGGGCTGTCGGTAGAGAGAGACCCACAAGTTGTTTTAATTGCGGCCGTGGAGGACATGTCGCAAGGTTTTGTCGGCAAGGACCGGCGTGCAGGAAGTGTGGTCTAACACAGTGTTCCGCAACCGGTGTGCCGTCACAAGGTGAAAGGTGTGACGCGAACTTTTACCTATTGTCAGAAATTAATTGTCGAATTTTATTCGTTTTATTTTATCCCAGTTACCGTGTTTCATGTGCTTTTATTTTATTCTCAACCACTGTACTGATTAAATAAGATTATGCTTGTTTATTCTTTATTAGGGTAAGGTTGCTATCGATGGGCCGGCTCCTTCGATGGGCCACCTCCATTATTTTGTAGTTATTGACAGTAGGCTCTACATTGTGACTGTTTAGTGTACTACATGAAGCTTGAAAATCGCCATCTTGACTGTGAGTTGATCCACGCACAGACAAGGTTCCTATGCAAGAAGGTAAGCTTTTTGTACTTTTCTTCAAAATTTTCAATGTCAACAAAATATGGATATCAGTGAGACGTTAATAGTGTTTTAGTTGTTACTGATAATATTTAAAACTGTGTTAAATCAGCGCTATTTAGCCATATTAACAATGGAAGTTTACTTTGTTATAACCGAAGTCACGGACGTATTACATACGGTCTGCTAGTTGTCTTCAATGGGCCAGCCTGAGTTGCTATGAATGGGCTGGTGGCCCAACCATGGAAACCATATCGAGGCTAATATTTTTGCAACTTTTTCGAGTTGTACAATAAAATGTCGTATCTGATTGTGTAGAAACCTATCAGGAGTAATTAAATCTATAATTATATAATCTCATTTTCTTTATTATAAAAATAATTGTATTAATCTAAATCTGAGTATCCCTCATTCGTGTGTAAAATGAATATTTTATTGAAATTATCGTAATGATTTTCATTATTTCATGCGTAATTTACGCCTATTTGTAGTTTTAGAGTTTTATCTGGCAAATTAATAGATTATGAAACATGCATAGTGTAGGCTATATCTATGTTTTTTTATCCTAGATGCTGCTAGGAGTGAAATATGGTAAATGGGAGGAAGATGATATGAGTCGTGCATTTGATTCAGTGCGAAATGGTGACATGGGCGTGAATGAGGCTGCCAGAACATATGATGTTCCGAGGGCAACGTTGCAGAGACGTTTAAAGGTAACAAACTGTTTTGCAGTGGAGCATAAAAAAATAATAGGTAGCACGGGTGACCTAGTGTCTCGTGTCATTAAACTGGAGGAATTTTTGTTTGGGATAACACCTCGGGAGTTGCGCGTCCTAGCTTTGGAGATCGCACAAAAGGAATCAAATTCCACACCGCTTAAGTCAAGAAAAAAAAATAGCTGGCAAGAAGTGGTATTATTCCTTTATGAGAAGACATCCTGAGCTCAGTTTGCGTCAACCAGAGTCGACATCCTTTGCTCGGGCTAAAAATTTCAATAAAGAGATTAACCATTTTTTTTTTTACTTATTAGGGAGGGTTGTTGACGAGAATAAACTCGATGCAACTCGAGTTTTCAACGCGGACGAGACAGGCTTGTCAACAGTCCATAAGAAACCTCGAAAAGTTCTTACTTTGAAGGGCAAGAAGGCTGTAGGATCCACTGCCAGTGGGGAAAGAGGCTCTACTACAACAGCAGTTTGCTGCGCGTCTGCCGCTGGACAGTATGTCCCACCACTTCTAATTTACAAACGTACATGTTCTGCAGAAGGATTAGAAGATGGAGCTCCACCTGGAACCATTTTTGCATACAATCCCGAAAGTGGATTCATAAATAAAGATATATTTGTACGGTGGCTAAAACATTTCATCGAAGTAGTCCACCCTTCGAAGAAAAAAAAAGTTTTACTCCTTCTTGATGGGCATTGTACACACACCAGAAACCTCGACGCATTAGAAATTGCTCGAGAAAATGGTGTAATCATGCTCTCACTCCCGGGTCACACAACCCATAGATTGGAACCCCTTGACGTTTCGTTCTTCAAGTCATTGAGCAGTTATTACAGCAATGAAATGGAGAAGTTTCTACGACAAAAACGGAGCGAAGGGAAAACAGAGGTTGTCACCCAGTTCCATATAGCAAGATCTGGATACGTTTTGGTTGGCAATAAGGAGTGGATACCCGGCTATCTCCGAGATGGCAGTTAATGTGTTATTGCCATTTTCAACTACATATTTGTGTGAACTGGGCTTCTCGACGTTAACTGAAATTAAGACATCAAAGAGGGAACGGCTCAAATCCATCGATGAAGAAATGAGACTTACGCTGTCAATGATTCCACCACGGATCAGTCGCCTGTGTGCAGCTACGCAGGCACAAGTATCACATTGAAGGTATGAGTAGAATTACTGTATTTATTTTAATAGTAACAGAAGTGTATTTTCTACACTCTACAGTGAATTAAAGTTAATTAATTGTTAATAAATGCACGAGTCGATTTCTGTTTAATGATAATAAAATAACAATATAATAATATTATAGTAATAAGTTGATCACCTTACGTATTTATATTAATTGTCTGATATAATGCGTTTTTCGAGGGGAATAACATTTTGGTGTGCCGTGTTGAGTCATGGATAGTTCATGGTGTGCCGCGAGTAGAAAAAGGTTGCGGAACACTGGTCTAAGAGGACACTATTAATTTATGTAGAGCCCCGAGTAAGGAATGGATCAGGTCGGGAAACGAGGGAATGGGAATCTCGAGCAACCCGAAGATTGCCCAACCCAGAAGGTAAATGGTTGTCCGCAGTTTGAAGTTCCCTCCAACTAAGAGAGTACGTACATTTTATTTTAATTAACTGATTCTGTAATGGGAATTCTTTTTATTATTACATAGTTTTCAATTATATTTTTAAATTCGTGTGACATTCCCCAGTCAGTCTAACTATTCACAGAACTTCTGGTAACATGGATGAACCGGTTCTAAATACGGGCAGTAGAGATGGGAGTACTGAGTCTCAGGCCAACACCGCCAACACAATGCAGTCCGACAGGGATACCAAATCAAGAGCCCACAGGGAACCAAAGAAAAGAAAACGTGCTACCGACACTTTCGAAAAGGACGTGGTAGATGTGCTGAAGAAGTCTACTGCTACACAGCCTCAAGATCCAGATGAAATGTTCTTTTTATCGTTACTTGCCCACGTAAAGAAGATGATTTCATCCGACAAACTTAACTTCCAGATTGGAGTTATGAATCTTATAAAAATCTTACACGGAACCGAAACCCCATCCCACAGCTACTCAGAATTTGCCCTTCATGTCGCCTCCCCTTCCTACTGCTCGAGTCCATCCCAAACTACAGCTACTACTCCTTCCCCTGTACAACCTAGTATGTCTTGTACTGTAGGAACAGAACTTGAGAATGAGAGTGATGATTCCATTTTGTCATTCCTTCAACTGTGAACAGATGATTTCAGTGAGTGTACACGTTTACAACAAGGACTGAAGCTAGAAGAGCTTCTATATGATCTATGAATAAATGTAGAAAATGTTTTCTTTAAACTAATTTATTGTTCCTCATTATATAATAAAACTTATCTTAACGTAACTGCCAGTCTTTCTTCAGCACTAACGGATTTTCGCATTACTGTATTTGTTTTATAAATGGTATCTTCCACGAGGGATATGAGTATTTTAAATGAGTTTATTGTCATCCTATAATATTCGAGAAATCTGTCAGGATATTCCATTAACTTGTGATGTAGTAGCACAAACTTCCCCCTCGCTGACCTGTCCCTCATCATGGGAGGGATCCGCCACTTTCTCCTCTACTGTAGCTGTTTTCGGCGTCAATGACAGATTAATAACAACATAAT
The DNA here is from genome assembly GCF_002891405.2 of Cryptotermes secundus. NCBI lineage: Eukaryota > Metazoa > Arthropoda > Insecta > Blattodea > Kalotermitidae > Cryptotermes > Cryptotermes secundus. The sequence continues at coordinate 1,821,192 of NW_019721009.1, read as the reverse complement.
GCGGATACTGCTTGTCTATTCAGTAGCCTACTGCTCGCCATATTTTGCACACACACTGTGACATGATGGCTATTGACGCTCGGTATCGCGGACGGCTCCATGTGGCCACCTAGTCGCGACATTTGACGCTCCAAAATAGCACTAATTACGGCTCTAGTGTGGCCACCTCATTTGCGACAGTTGCAGCAGCTCCAGGTTTCGAGCAGTAAGAGCGCTTTCACACGAGCTCGCGTGAGCCGGTTCACGAGAGCTGCAGCTACAAGAACATTGTCTTATATGGCGCCTTTCACACACATCATCCAGCTCCACAGAGCCGGCTCATGTGAGCGGCAACGCGGCTCTCCCCGTTGGCAGCCAGCTCGAGCGCGCTACTGGCGGGGCATACAGTCTTATGGAGCCTTTCAGACGAGCGCACGTGAACTCGGCAACTGGCAATGGAGAAAATGATATCAGTGTTCGACGTGGAAAGTCGGGCTTCGAACAACCTCCTCCCGATTCAAAAGGAAAAATACAGAAACAAATCCAGTGGACAGTGTGTGCCAAGTAATCTCTGAAAGTCTCAAGAGAAGAGCAATTACGGAGCAAAGAATGCAGGAAGAGTTAGGCGGTGACGAAGACAGACATTTTCTACTGTCTCTCTTATCCTCGACAAAAAAAGTGCCTGAGAATATGAAAATGCTTATGAGAACTGAGATGATGCAAGTTGTGATGAAGTATATGCAATCTCCCATTCTACCACCAATCCCGCATACTCCTAATCCC
>NW_019721009.1:1795381-1819961 GCF_002891405.2 Cryptotermes secundus | reverse complement strand
CCGGTTCACGAGAGCTCGTGTGGCCGTGGCCTAAGAGAAGTTTTGGGCAGGATGAGAACACATAATCTAAAACAGCGGCCAAATAAGTGTGAATTTTTACGAAAGCAAGTAGCATTCTTATAACACGTCATAACTAAAGACGGTGTTCGATCTGATGAGAAAAACGTAGAAGCTGTCAGGAATTTCCCAGTTCCCACATGCACACGGACGCTAAAAAGCTACAGACGGTTTTTGCCAAATTTTAGCAGAATAGTTAAACCACTGACAGAATTACTGAAAAAAGAATACGCCCTACGACAAAACGGATAAAGCTTTCAATACTTTGAAGGAATTATTGATAACAGAACCGTTGCTTCAGTACCCGGATTTCACGCGACCGTTCGTGTTACGGTGGGAATACATGAGCGCGCCGCTGCTGTAATGCAACATAGATCGAACGGGATTCGCGACTTATTCGCTCGTGTGTACGTGACTTTGAACACGCGCAGCGCACGCCTCAAATGCCGCGCAGGGATCCGGTTCCTGTTGGTTTTTCTGACGAACACAAAGGGATTCGTTGCCGCAGTGTGGTCGGGTTCGGTTGCTATTTGTCTCGTGAAGCGCGCACGCCTCAAACACGGAGTGGTCAGAAGAAGATATTTTGGGGCTCATAGAGGCATATAAATCATTCCCTGTAATGTGGAATCCCGGAGAAAATGTAATGAGGAAATATACTAGATGTAATAAGGAAATGTACTAAGAGCAATAATTGCATAAAAGTAGTGAATATCCGAATATTTTAAGTCTATTGTTAACCATATACGTAATACTGTAGAGAAACTAATATGAAATTGTATTAAGAAGTATGAGAGAAACTAAATGTAAAAAGTCATCATTAAGACCAAATATAAATGAAACCTTTTAGCTAAAGAGTTGAGTAATGCAGACGGTCCATTACTACCAATACTCTGTCGTTGGTTGGTTAGTAACCAACAAATTCACTGAATTTCAATGACAGAGTATTTCTTGTCTTCCTCCTATCACCATCCCAAGGAGTCAAGGTCACAAAGAACAAAGGGTAATAAACAACTCAACATAAAACTGTGCTCCGATACGATAGGGCACGAAAACTATTGGCGCGTGGATGTGATAAAAAGATGTGAGACACTTAGGACTGCAGTTTTGAGTTGATATCCTCCTATCACCATCTTTACGATGTTCCGATGGTGATATTTTCTTTGCTTTTTCTTTTCGCGATAACGTTCCCCTTTATATATCCATAAATCTCTCCTCCACACACAACATGTCTTATCACTCTGCCTGCAAGCATTTCCGTGCAGTCTGCTGTTGTGGCTTGTGCTGGCAACTCTACGCTCAGTGCCCCAATTCATCGGACTGCGCTACATACGTATACAACCAGATTATCGCTGGCAACACGTTTGGCTTCCCCGAGGAGCACGAACAAGACGCTTATACCATCTGATACTTCCAATCACAACGGCTCTCCTGGGGTAAGTCCCAACTTCAATGGACACATCAGGCCAAGATGAAACAAGACTGGCCATCCTTCACCACCCCGACGGGTTCAACCGTACGTCTGCCTCCGAGGAGATACATTCGCTTCTCAACCTGCCCGCAACCAACACCCCCCGAAATTCTCCGACAGTTCAGCGACTTCCTGAACGAACATCACCAACTCCTATCTGCCCCCGAACCCCTAGCCCGCTTGACCTCTCACGTCCAACTCTTCGAGATTCCATCTCCAGAGGAAACTCAGTATCTCTTTCTGACCAACACATCGAGCAGACATCTTCGCCAATACATAATATCAACATTCATCCACATCTTCAAGGCGACACCCTCCACGATGGTGATACAAGGAGGAAGCGTAAAAGAGCCACTGATGACTTACACAGTCGACAACCTAAACGACGTCCTGACGGTACTGCTCGAAACAAAACCGAACAAGGAACAATTCCTCGCGGAGAGCCAGATGACCCCAGAGGATCTGCAAACAACGATGAACCTCTTACTGCAACACCATCGCCCGGCCCTTCTAGACACACCACTCGAGAGGATGATCCAGACGGAAGCACATCCAACCACCTTACCTACACTTTCATCCTCCACCGATCAACATTCGAAAAACCTCCCCCAACCACAAAAAATGCCCCGTCCTTCGCCGCGTTTGACCACGGAGACCACATCCACGCCATCTTCTCCGTCGGTCACTCCAACAACGCCAGCCGACACCTCAATTCCATCCTTCGCTACCTTAGGACAAACTTCGAAGGATCTTCAGAAGCTCATACAACGCTTCAACTCATCCGTTTCCCCACCCGATTCATATCCTATCTCATCCGTTACGGTCTCTCCTCATTCTATAAGTATGGTGTTAGACTTATCCACATCCTAAAGCCCCTCATGGATGCACTCCTCAAATACGACACAACTGACAGACCATCACCATCTCCAATGGCCTGCAGAAACTACATAGAAGGAAAAAAGGCATTAAACAAAGAGACCATTACTGCCCGCACGTTCTCAATTGATTTCATATCTCAATTGATTACTTCTAACAACATCACATCTTATGAAATGTTTCAACGTATCCTCCCTACGGAAACGAAGATTCAACTTCTCAAGCAGTTGGGATACGTCGGGCAAAACATCATCAAAACCTGATAAAAATTCACACAATCGAGGCGTTACAGCTCATCAAGACCAAGCATTTCTCTTCCATTCTCACAGAGAACTTCGAGTTGCACTCTTCCAACAAACACAAATCATCACAAGTCATCATTAAGACCAAACATAAGGCTCTTTGTATGAAACCTTTTAGCTAAAGAGATGAGTAATGCAGACGGTCCATTACTACAAATCTGTCAGGACCTAATAATCATTAGATGAGAGAGCGAGAGCTTGCTATGATGAAATCACGCCACTTGAAACTGTGAGTCTATGAATTTAAAGAGTATACTCGTATTCTCTGTCTAAGTGGGCTGTAAGATTAATCTGGGATCGATAAACAAACTTTCTAAAAAGATACTTCTCCATCTCGAGCTGATGCGCTGAGAACTCTGTTCAATGTCAAAGTTAAAGCTTCACTAGTGGATGCCACGTGTGCATTCCTTTTAGCCAACGCCCAGATTAATCCTATAAGAAGGGCTAGGCGTGGGTACGCCACATTCAGATCTTACTCTCAACTCTCAGAGGACGAAGCTCTGTTTCACCGCAGTTCAGTCTCATCCTTTGTCTGCATTTTCTACCACTTGGTCTGTGGATCTTGGTTGAAGTTGTGAATAAATATACTAGCAATCAAAGAGACTTGGCTTTCTTTGCTTATCTACGCAAGAAGAAGAAATATCCCGAAGAATCATCTCCGTCATCGTCACAGCTAGCAACTCAAACATCACCAGGTGACGTCGAGGTGGAAACTTCACGAACATAACAAAAATGATTATTATAAAAAGAACAAAAAAAGTGACGCTTCCTCGTCTTCCATGGTCGTGTGGACGGCGAAGACAGAATGGAAGTGAGGTGCTCGCGGCTTGCGCGCCCCATTCAGATGGTTCGTTGCGTGCGCGTCGCTTGTTCGAGGTGCACCAAATCATTCCGCGCATCACCTGTAATGTCGCGTTACAGCCGCGGCGCGCTCGTGTATTCCCATCTTTAACCACAGACGCTAGTAATGAAGCCACTGGAGCGGTACTAAGTCAAGGATCCATAGGCAAGGACCTTCTCACAGCTTACGCTAGCAGAACTTTGAATAATGCAGATAAGAATTATCCAACAGTAGAAACGGAACTGCTATGGGATTCAAACACTTCCCACAATATCTGTATGGGAGGAAATTTACCATAGTCACCGATCACCGTCCACTCACGAGGATATTCAGTGTAAAGGACCCGAGTTCGAGACGCTTAAGATGGAGGTTAAGGCTAGAAGAATATGATTATGAAGTAATTTATAAGAAAGGTTCGGAAAACAAAAATTCCAACGCACTTAGCAGAATCCATGTTAACACACCCGCTTGGGAAAACGAAGACAATAAACCTACAGTCAGCCAAGAAGACAAGGCGAGGTTCCTCAGGGAAATGCATGAAAACCCATTTAGGAATGAATAGGACATATGAAAGAATAAAGCTTTTCGTAACTTGGCCAGGTATGAAACAAGAAATCGAAGATTACGTTAGACCAGCGTTTATCAAACTATGGTCCGCGGACCACAAGTGGCCCTCGAGGTGTGCCCTTGTGGTCCTTCAAAAAAGACAGAAGAAAAAATAAAATTCAAATGAATTTGCGGGATTTTATGGCTGCACTCGGCAAGCAACATTCTTTGTTTACGAAAGTGAAACCAGACAATGAAGCTGCTGTTTAGGCAAGCTATGTAATTGCACAACTTCTGGCAAAGAATTCTAAATGTTTTAGCGAAAGTGAATTTGTAAAAGAGTGTCTTGTAAAAACCGCAGAAGTTGTATGTCCCGATAAGGTTCAAATTTTCAAAAACATTTCCTTGTCACGAAACACTGTTGCCGAAAGAGGTGATGATGACATTGCGACTAATTTAAGTGAACAGTTATTGGCAAAAGTTAAAACTTTCACGGCATTTTCTATTGCAGTCGATGAAAGTGCAGATGATAGTGGTGTGGCACAATTAGCTGTGTTTATCCGGGCCTGTGATACTGACTTAATTATAACTGAGGAGTTACTAGACATAACTTCTCATAAAAATACAACTGGTGAGGGTATCTTTACTCCGCATAATGAGGCAAGAGACCGAGAAATATAACAAAACTTAGCAGCTCCCACAGAAATACAACAAACTCTTAACAATCACCTCCCCAAAGGAAATCAAAGACGTGATCAAATCTTTGGGTTTAAAAAAACACCCAGACTAGACCAAGTCACACCAAAAATGCTAAAGGAACTACCAAAAAAAGGAATAGTACTACTAACCTACATCTTTAATGGAATAATAAGAATGTCCAACTGGCCTAAACACTTTAAAGTCTCACAAATAATCACGACAGCTAAACCAGGAAAGGATCGAACAGAAATCACTTCATACCGCCCAATCAGCATCACATCAGTGACGTCCAAAGTTTTTGAAAAACTAATACTTAGAGGAATAAACAAAGATTTGAGGCCAGAAGAGTGGATTCCACACAACCAATCTGTATTTCGTCAAGGCCACTCTACCATACAGCAGATCCATCGAATGACAAATATCATCAACAACCAACCTTGTCGTTCGTGGTTAATAACCACAAAATTTAGTAAATTTTTCAACGACAAGGCCTCTCGTCATCCTACTCTCACCACCTTAGAGATTCAAGGTCACAAGAACAAAGGGTAATAAACAGCACACCATAAAACTGTAACTCGATAAGCTAGAGCACAACACTTATTGTGCCTCAGATGGTGATACAAAGATGGCAGACACTTAGAACAGCACTTTTGGTATGATATCATCACCTCACTTCATGTTCCGATGGTGATAAACTGCGCCAATTATTTTCTCGCGATAAGGTCCCCCTCCCCCAGCCATCGTTCTTTATATAACTCTGCACTCGCATCCCATCCTCCATTACACCATGGTATATCACCCGATCTGTAGGCACTATACTTCAGTCTGCGCTTGCCGTTACTGTTGGAACGAGTGTGCTCAGTGTCCGTATCAAGAACTCTGTGCTTCCAACATTTACCAACAACTCCTGGCGGGCAACACCTTTGGATTTCCCGAGGAATACGAAGAAGACAGTCCCAGCTTCACATCCCGGCATTAGAACTGGCTTGGTTTGGGTAAGTCCTCAACAAGACACAAATGAGTCTAACATGGCCCGACCAGGCCAAGGACAAAACTCGATGGCCTTCATTCACGACTCCGACGGGAAAGACCATACATCTCCCACCCAGGAGATATATTCCTCTTCTCGACTGTTCACCAACAAGCAACGCCCCAACAGCTCAGAGATCTTTCCGACTACATCAACGAGCACCATCAAATAGTAACAGCCCCGAAACCACTCTCCCGCCTGACGTCACATCTACAACTGTTCGAAATCCCCAACACGGAACACAAACAATCCCTGACCAACACATCAAGCAGAACGGTCCGACAGAATATCTTCAGGACATTCCTTCATCTTCTCTCGGCAACTCCGACAACCCTCCTAATACAAGAAAACGAGAAATCTCCGCTCCTAGCCTACGCCGTAAACAACCAAGGAGAACTTCTAACAGCCCTCCTGGAATCGAAAACCAACAAAGCCCATATGCTGTCAGAGAATCAACAAGAGATGACGATATTCGATACCGAAATGAATCTCCTGCTGCAACATCATCGGCCTGCAATTCTGGAGACGAACCTAGAGTCGATGATACGGACGGAAGCACATCAGACAACCTTACACACGCCTTTATCATCCACAAATCAACCTTCGACCTCATCCCTCCCACAACAAAAAAGTCACCAACATTCGCCACGTTCGACCACGGAGACCACCTCCATATCATCTTCTCCGTCCGTCACACAAACAACGCCTCAACACACCTCAACTCAATCCTTCAATTCCTTAAAGCCCGCTTTGAAGGAACTACAGAGGCTCATACGACTCTTCAACTCGTCAGGTTCCCTGCCAGATTCATATCTTATCTCATCCGCAAGGGTCTCGGAACATTCTATAAATATGGATGTCGAGTTATCTCCATCTTGAAACCTCTCACGGAAGCCCTTCTGCATTACGACACATCAACTGCCATCAACTTCCAGTCTTCGCTGCGACCAATACATAGAGGAGAAAAGGGTATTGGCCAAAGAAACTATAACCCAAAGAACCTTCTCCATTGACTACATTTCCCGCCTTATCACAACCAACAAAATTTCGTCTTACGAGGCTTTTCAGCGTATCCTACCCACCGAAACAAAAATCCAGCTCCTCAAGCAACTCGGATACGTAGGTCAGAACATCATCAAAACCCTCATCAAAATTCATACCATCGAATCCCTTCAGGCAATAAAAAAGAAACACTATTATCAGCTTATTATCGATAACTTTGATCTCTCTCTTTCTAGACATCAAAACGTATCTTGGCTCTCCTCAATATTCGCATCAAATAACATCCAGATAGACGACTTCTTTTCCAAATTCCTTCTTATCCGCTCTACAAACATAACCAAAATCAACACGTTCGTCCTCGAAGGACCCACAAATACCGGAAAATCTCTGCTTGCCAGTCTTCTTCTTCTCCGATACAAAACTGACCAGAATCGCTAGAGAGCGCCATAAATCAAACTTCCATTTAGCCCAGCTGCCAAACAGCACCGCAGTAATATTCGAGGAACCAATCATCGATCAGACAACGGTCGGTACCTGGAAATTGCTCCTCGAAGGAGCACCCATACCAACAGACATGAAGCACGCGGACAAGGAAATAATACACCAGTGTTTCCCAACCTGTGGTCCGCGGAATAGTTTATTTTCATTAAACTTTATCTTATCATGTTCCTCACACCTGGGATATTTGCAATGTATATCTCTGGCTCTTGAGGCCCATGGTTGAAGTAAAATTTAACGGGACTGTTGGTACCGTTACTTCTTCCCTTTGTAAAGCAGACGTGAATAACCAACGATTTGTGTAGCTTTTTCGAAGGACATTTTCTTTTGGTCGGCCCATTGCATCTCAGACCCGTGTTTCAGGTTGGACTGCTGTCCTAGTACCTGCTGTCCGACCATTCTCCCCTCCTCCCCCACCAAATCCATCCCTCTTTGGTTGGGAATAAACCTGGGACCATTGACCACGTTTCTTATTCATTTCAGTGGCAGAGCGAACAACCCGTGTTTCTTTAGTTTTTGTGCAGTGAATTTTTATAATATTATACAAGTGTGTTTTTCTCGGTGTAATATTCAGTTTTTCTGCTTTTGTTCAAATAATTGAGTTCACAACGAAACTTCTGATTTTCAGTTTGTTCACGATCTTATTTAGATATGGATCGGTGGTTAAAGTGTGGATCATTGAAACGTAAGACAGACGATAATCCGAGTGGATCTAGTGTTGTCGAAAATAGTACCAGGGCAGATAAAGTTCCTTCCCTCAAAAAATCACGCAAATATTGTCCATCTTATTTGCAAATGGGATTTTCCGTTCTGAATAAAGACGGCGAAGACAGACCACAGTGTGTTCTTTGTTGCGAAGTGTTATCGAATGAATCTATGAAGCCGTCGAAGTTGAGACGCCACCTTGAAACGAAACATGGCGAATCAGTTAATAAGCCAATAGAATATTTTCAAAATAAGAAACTGCAACTTTGTGGTTCACAGAATTTAGTTAAGGACATTGTATGTGGAACGAAAAATGAAAAGGCTGTTCTTGCCTCTTACGAAGTCGCCCTTCTGATCGCTCGAAATGGACAACGCCATACAATCGGGGAAGATTTGATTTTGCTGCTACAAAAACGATAACAAAGAACTTGTTTAGTGAAAAACGTGCCAACGAGGTGTCTCTAATATCGTTATCTGACAATACTGTGAAAAGAAGAATCGACTAGATGGCTCAAAATGTGAAAGATATTTTGCTAGAACGGTTACGTCATAGTGAATATTTTGCGTTGCAGTTGCATGAAAGCCACGATATTTCAAATAATGCTAATTTGGTAGCTTTGGTGCGATATGAACACGAAAATAAAGTTTGTGAAGATTTTTTGTTCTGTGAATCGTTACCTCTTAATACAACTGCTGAAGCCCTTTTCAAAGTTGTCAATGACTTCATAACTACAAATACACTTCAATGGGAAAAATGTGTAGGTATCAGCACAGATGGTGCTCAGGCAATGTCGGGAATACATAATGGTTTGGTCGCACGTATCCAGAAAGTCGCACCTCTTGTTAAATGGACACATTGTTGCATACACCGCGAAGTATTAGCTGCACGCCGTATGCCCTCCAAAATGAAAATCGTTCTAGACGAGGCAGTAAAAATTGTCAATTTTATTAAAGCCCGTCCTCTTAACAGCCGATTATTTTCTGCGCTTTGTAATGAAATGGGAAGTGATCACGAACACTTATTATTGCACTCAGAAATCCGATGGCTGTCCCGGGGTAAGGTTTTGACGCGGTTGCTTGAGCTTCGAGACGAAGTAAGGTTGTTCCTCATAAACTCTAAATTTCAGTTAACACACTATTTAAATGATTTCGCATGGCTCTCCTCTCTTGCTTACTTGGCGGACATTTTTAACATCTTGAATACTCTTAACTCGAGCCTTCAAGGTACATCTGTCACCGTGTTTTCTGTGCAAGACAAGATAGAGGCAACAATCAAGAAGTTAAATTTGTGGTGCAGCCGTATCGAGAAAGGAAAATACGATTCCTTTCACATGCTGAGTGATTTCATTGATTCCAGTGAACAACCCCTTTCTAGTGATGTTGCTGAAAGTATGATTGAACATATGAGGTCATTGGCGTCTCAACTACGTCTGTATTTTCCGTTTGGTCTTGAAAATAACGACTGGATGAAAAATCCCTTTGTAGACTCTGAATTTGAACTTCCTTCTGCCGAGGAAGAGCAACTTATCGAGCTGTCCTGTGATTCGACGTTCAAATTGCTGTTTCCTTCGTTACCGTTACTGGAGTTTTGGTTCCAAGCTAGGTCTGTTTACCCTGAAATTTCCAAAAGGGCTGTAAGACATCTGTTGCCATTTCCCACTACATATCTGTGCGAGACAACATTTTCTCATCTTGTACACATGAAAAACAGATATAGGAACAGACTTAACGTGGAGCCAGATCTACGTCTGAAATTATCCAGTTTTGATCCTGACATTCGAAAGTTGACGTCTGAAAAACAGCACCAGCCATCACATTAGGTGAGTGTTAAATTCATAATATTACGCCTAATTGATATGTTCGTAATCTTCCGAATATCTCCATTTATAACGGCATTTTATTGTCATAAATGACACATTTAGTGTTGTAAAATTTTAAGTTACTGCTTCATTTTTATGATATGTACTCGTAAAATTTAAAAATTTCCATTTTGGGTTTTATGGGGGCCGCGGTGAATTAACATTCGGTACAGGGGGTCCGCGGCATCAAAAAGGTTGGGAAACACTGCCTTAGACGACAGAAGCTACTGTACACCAGTGTTCTTAGACGTCAGCCAGGCCTTCCACAGGATGTGGCATAGTGGTCTGCTATACAAGATCAAACAAATCCTACAACCGTCATATTCTAATCTTCTTAAATCCTAAGTGACCGGAAGTTTCAAGTAAGAGTGGGAAACGAAAAATCTGAACCACAACAGATAAAAGCAGGCGTGCCACAAGGCAGTGTCCTTGGCCCAACTTTATACACCTTATTTACATCTGATCTACCTACTTCCTCAAATATAACTCTTGGAACATTTGCCGATGATATAGCTATATTGTCAGTTAACAAAGACCCAGAAAGAGAAGCAACAGACCTTCAACATCACCTTAGTACATTACAAAATTGGTTCGAGAAGTGGCGCATCAGAATAAATGAAAATAAGACTTGCTACATAACTTTCACCCTACGAAAAAAGCCTACACCCGACATATACATCAATAATATCCAAATACCACGCAAAACAGAAATAAAATACCTAGGTATGACTATAGACAACAAACTAACATGGAAGCAGCATGTAGTCAAGAAACGAAAACAAGTAGACCTAACCATTAAACAGCTAAACTGACTAATAGGCAGAAAATCAAAGCTAACAGTCGAAAATAAAATTCTGATCTACAAGACTATAATCATTCCTGTTTGGACGTACGGCCTGAACTATGGGGCTGCGCCAGCAAATCCAACACAGCAATAATCCAAAGAATCCAATCTAAGATCCTACGAATGACAGACGACGCACCATGGTATGTCTCCAACGCAACTCTCCACACCGATCTCGGTATATCTCCCGTACAAGACGTCATTCAACAAAAAAGCAACAGACATCACAACAAATTCATAACTCACAAAAATCCACTCCTAAAGACGCTATCGACAAGAGAAGACAACAGACGACTCAAATGAAACTGGCCAATTGGCCTGATTTGAATTTTGAGGATTCGCCGCTGGACGCCTCCTCATCATGTCACCTAAACACCCATAACATTAGCTTATAGAATGTATATTCTGATTGCTGATTAAACAAAAAAAAATAGTGTTTTAAAGCGCTTTTGGCTTCTTCGAGAAGAAATTAAGACCTTTTTGGAAATGAGGATATGTCGGCGATTGAAAAATTAGCAGCCCGTCCATTACTTCCGAGAGATCCAACAAAGAGCAGCATTATAGGCGGCGACTTAAATTTACCGCAGGCGGTTTGGAATGGGGATGCTGAAAAAATATTCGGATTTCAGGCGTCTGTAAATAGTTTAATATGGGACAATGGTTACACCCAGGTAGTTGGTGATCCCACGAGACACGATACTGGATATTTACCTGCTCAAACCTGAGAGTTCGTTTATTTCTTGTACTGTAGTACCTGCAATTAGCGACCATAATGGGGTGTTATTAGAAGTGGATTGGGTGAAAAGTAGACAGGGAGCACACGTTGAAAAAATAGTTCCGTTGTATCATAAAACAGATGTTCTAGGCTTGCAGGCCCTTCTTGGGGAAAAGTATATATCTTGGGCCAGAAATGGTAGTTCCGTTGAAGAGACTTGGAACAACTTTAAGCATATACGTAAATTTCGAGGGTATCAAACGTTATGTACCCAAAAAAACGCCGAGTAAAAATCCTGACTCTGAGTATTATGATAGGGAAGTTAAACGATTAAAAGTAAAAGTTAGAAAAGCATATAATCGGAGCAAATATAGAATTATCATGTGGAGCTGAAACGATTATCAAAAAAGAAGACTCAAGAGACTTTTTTAAGCTCGGTGCTACAAAACGTAGGTAGAAGTTGGCCAGAGTTCTATAAGTATGTTAAAAGGCGTAGGGGAAATCGAGAAATTATTCCGGCGATCAAAGACAGTAACGGCAAGCCCGTCACAGAACCAGTGGGAAAGGCCAACGTCCTTAATTCGAATTATGCTCCTATATTCAGTTCTGAGCGTAATAATACTGTGCTGTATATGGAGGTGTAGTAGTGCTACATATAGAGGTGTTATGTATGAAAACCTTAATAATGAAAGTAATTATCATATGAAATAATTAGTAATAAGCTAGAACCTGTAAGAATGTACCAGAAATAATTGGATGAAACTGTACAAACGAGATGCTTAACTCGGACTTTCACCAAGGCTATTTGTAGAAGCTTCCAGATTTATCTTGTTTTGTAGTAAGAAATCGAGGGAAACAATTGACGTATAAACCCTCAAAACTTTCCATCCTCAACCATGAACAGGATGCATTGGTAAGGGCCCGAGACGAGTGAGGAAAATACCCAAACAGATAACGTGTACCAAACAAGCACAGCAGCACTGGAATCTTCCTTCATACAAAGTCCTCCTAATCAGACTGTATAAATACTGTATTTCCAAACAACGGAATTTACTCTTCATACTGAATTGATACGACGTGGAATCTGAGTCGGACGAAACTCTGTCATTCAGTAGAAAGTCGGCCTTGTGCGAAGGGTCTTACGCACTCCTGCTGTACCAATTGATTTCATCTATTAAACTACCTTGTATTAAGTTCTCATTGCAGCAGTTCTCATCTCACCAGCAACGGATTTCCCATTATCCGCTCGACAAAATCCGTCTACTTATTCCCTTAGTCTACGGATACAACAACTGAAATTCAACCAACAGGCTCAGGTAAACCATTGTTGTGCCCAAAACCCCTTAGAGAATTTTCATTTTGATATTTTAAATTATTTTATTAAAGTTTAGAAAACATGAAATCATGTTTGAGTTAGAAAGATGAATTTAACTACGGAAACGGAGACCGCTTCTGTTTCCTGTTATTTATGATTATTCATTTCCGTTAGTCAGCCGCTCCCCAAGATGATGGAAGAATTATGAGGCAGTCAGGAAGGACCAAACTTAACCAATGGGAATCGACGATTCCCAACGCGTCCATGAGGACAGAAGGGCGCCCACGTTTCCAGACGGTATAATAACCCTGGAACATGGGACGGAAGGACGCGCGCTAAGGCTGGACACTTGTCGCTTGACGCCGTCAGTACAAACGTTACTGGAGCCCGCGGGGCACTACGCCGGGGTGCGAGGCGCACCGCTGAGACGAAGGGCGAGAGAGATGGGTCCATAGCTGCAGCCCTATAGACGGGGCGCGGAAGTACTTGCCGATGGTTGGTCACGAATTAAGGTTGTATTTCATTCAGGTTAGGATTAAGTAACTTATGTATCATAACAGAAATCAGTTAGATTGAAGAGTGAACTTATGTAAGAGAGCACAGTTGTATCACTACGCTCAGGCGGGATACGTCAGACAGAGCTGGAGGCCGGAGACGGGACGGTCACGGACTTTGATCCGATCGAGTAGCGAGTGAATATTAGACACTTCTTAACTAATGTATGGATGTAACCAGTAGATTCGCGAACGGGCTAGGGGAAACCAAAGAAGCATTTATTTTGATGTATTAACAACCATATTTGCTTAGAGCTTTAGGGTTAATTCACACACAGCGAGCTGTGCACCGACTGTGTCATTCTGAATGGAATTGCTAAACGGCAGTCTGCATTTGAAATGTGCTGTACAGGTTTATGTAATTCAGACATGCTGGACTGGGCGAAGACTGTGTCCCGACTGTGTTGCCTCCGACCGTTTCAAAAGCGATTCACACAGCTCGCGCACAGCCCTCTATGTGTGAATAACGAAAGGGCGCCCACTGGTCGCCCGGCGCTATTCTGCAGTTTTCGTTACAGCACATCTTTATGCCGAAGCGGAGCGAAGCATTTGTTCGGTTCAGTGCGAGAGAGAAAGTCTCAATTAGAGCACGTGTATTGTTGTCATTCTTCACTATGAAGAAAAACTCATATTATTGGTGCAAGAACATGAATGTCTTTATAACCTCAGCAACCCAGACTATAATAATAATTTAGTAAAAGACAACGTTTGGAAGGACATTACGAGGCATCTTCATTCTACAGTATATGATTGCAAAGCAAAATGGGCCTTGTTACGTTCATATTACCGACGAGCTTCGGCGGAGAACGACCAGTGGACAGGCCGCAAAAAAAAAAAAATAAATAAATAAAGTGGAGGTATGAGGAGCAAATGCAGTTTCTCAAGCCGCATTTGCAAGAGAGAGAAACATCAACAAATTTAGGTGATGAAACAGAAAGCGGAGCACGAGACAAGGTTGAAGGTGGTGATGCGAAAATAACACCAGCCGCCTCGCCAGCTAGTTCTACACTATCGGCTAGGTCATTACAGAAGAAAAATACTCCGAATGCAGACCTTGCTCAAGCTTTTACTTCGTTTATAGAAACCAGAAGAAAACCTAAAGCGGAAGAAGACTCCCCACATACTCTTGTTATGTGGTGACGCTAGTTTGTTGAATGACGTAACCACATACTGAATTTTATGAGATTTAATAGCATTTTATTACATTAAGAAGGCATAAAACATGGTAAGATGCTCTGGATTATAGCATACAGTTGCAGAAATAACCCTAATATAAACGCTTATGTTGCAACTTTGAAATGAGACCATAAGTGATGCACACGGCACTGAGAGTGACGTTATAATTCTAGGAATTAGCTCATGCATTTGGGGACCAAGCTCGCCATATAAGGAAATAGACGCCTTATTGTCACACCACTTTGCCACGCCCGCAGGTTTTGGTATATAAGAATTCGGAGATATAATATAAAGATGTACTAGATATAAAGTACTTAACGTCGGAGAGCGTACCGCTCTCGAGAGTCAGGGGTTTGATTCCTGTTCTGTAATTTGACTTCATGTCTTGATTAAGTAGTGTTTGGTTTCACCACACAAGTTCGTGTCGACTACCTGATTTCATGCATCTGCGACCCTAAGGGGTCACACTTACCTACAACGCTCACAACGCTTCGGTTCAAAACCCGCTACAATTTCAACATCACACCTGGCCAGTGCAACCTACCTGTTCAACGTGCATTAACATCGCACCTGTCTTGGTGCAGTATCGCCAAGTGGTGGCAGCAAATCTACACGCTATCCGCCACGTCTAGGACGTGGTGACGCGCTCATGACATCTGAGTGCGCGTGTGACTCATCATCCTCTCACACGCGAACGTAAACATCGAAGAACATACATTACGCTGTGGCAAAGAACAAATTAAGGACATTCATAGATGACATATGCGAAAGCATAATGAAATTCCCAGAAACTGATCAAGCAGAAGTAACGCGGGAAATATTTAATCTTGTCAACAAGGGAGAAATAGAAATATTAAGAAGACCGAGCCAACGAAGGACTTCTATCAGTATGTACTGTACAAAGCAACCTGTACCCCAGCTACAGCCAAGATGCAAGGACTGGATATTATACGACAGCGCACACAAGCACTGCCGGGCCCTCTGGGTACAAGCCTTATAATTACTCACCTCAACAGGAAGTCGTCCCACATGAATCCACCAACAATTAAACAAAATCTTGTAAAACGTTTGTAAAGGCTATATTTCATTTCTTAATTGCAGAGGCTACTTATTTTTTGTCATCTTGTAAAAACTTTAGAATTTTGAAAAAAAGAATAAAACATACCCTTCCTTTTCCAAAAAAAAAAGAATCATATGGTGTATAGTGTATGTGCACGTTCTATGTATGATGTGTGCCACAAACAGGCACGCACAGAAGCCCGTGCATCTACGCATGCGCCTCGTTATGTACGTAGTGCTTCTTGCGCTCGTACATAGAAGATGCGCCATTCTATTATTTTTGTCTTATCCGTTGTTTGTGTTCTTCAGTTTCTGTTTTTCTGTTTAGTTATTTTATTATTATTATTTTACAAAATGATTTTCTACTTACAAACACAGCAGGCCACGCATAAACACGGAAATTCTAAAATTCTCCTTTCGCATGATAAACAGGCGGCACAGGACCAGCCACCTCCACGAATAACAATAGGAGATTTGACGAGAACCTGTATGGTTCATGAATTTTAAGCTTCATCTTGAAAGTTTTTTAAAACAAACTTTTTTAAAAAGTTTTAACATAAAGAAGGCCGCCGTGAACGTGGAAGGTTGAACACTGCGTATATCACATTTTAGACATCATATGTGTATCCATACAATTAACATCTATTGTAATAGTAGTTTCCGAAAGTATTGATACCCTCTGAGGATGATCAGTAAGGGTCGAAACATGTAAGGGAGATAACTCCTCAAGTGACAAAACTTAAATAGTCACACTAGACGGTATTATTTTTGCCTTTATAATTAAGAACGTTTGGTAACCTTTGTCACGGCCCTTACTATCCCTGATCCGGCGAGAGATATCTACTAGGTAACCGCAGGGGTAGGTTAGGCAACCACCTTGCGGAACACTATTCACCGTTGATATCAACATAATTAGGAAGCGATTATCAGCAATCGGGAGGAAGAAGTCGGCCGGACCAGACTGTATTCCTGGGGAAATTGTGAAGCTAGGCGGAGAAGCCATGATTCCATACCTCACGAGACTGTTGGATATAACGATGAACAAAAAAACCTATTCCAGGCGACTGGAAAAGAACTATCGTGGTCCTTGTTTACAAAGGGGGAGGCAGATCACTAGCTGGAAACTCTAGGCCGGTCAATTTAACATGAACGCCACAACACGCACACTTAGTGGCTCTGACGTCAGGACCCGACCTTGATGTTGCCCTCAGTCATTCAGATGGAGGGAATGCCTTACTACAGTTTGTTGCTTGAACCAGAAGAATTCATTATAATTGTGCACATACTACGAAAATATAGGAAGAGGAACAAGAAGAGAAAATTGTGGGTTCACCCTGTTGTTGAAAGTAGGCTTAGCAAAGGAGCATTCTACACACTCCATGAAGATATCTGCAGTGATGAAAGGAAGTTCTTTAATTACTACAGAATGTCTAGTACATCATTCGCGAAACTGTACAGCAGTCTAAAATGTTGGCATAATCATCACTATTTATATCCCATATAACTCGATAAATTTATCAGTATCAAAATGTTTGTCCACTATTATCATCAATGACGCTGGTCACTGTGTGTCTTGTCTGAACGCCAGCATAGTACTCAACGCACTTCGAGTAGTGTCTCGGCCACTGGAGGGGAAAGATACAGCTTCGCCGCAGTGTCTCGGACGTGGGACACAGAGACGCTTGGGTGAACGCTAGTATTCACGCTAATGTATTTTGCAGTCACTGGACACTGCGTGTCTTGTCTGCAAGCGGCCTGAGTAGACGGGCAACTATCAGACGAAGTCGAAGTAAACTCGGGCGTGCCGCAAGGGAGCGTGCTAGGCCCTCTACTGTTCCTCGCTTATATAAATGATATCTGGAGGAACACTGAGTCTTAACATACGGTTCTTCGCAGATGACTGTATAATATACAGGAGAATAAATGATAATAGTGATGTCGACGAATAACAGAAGGACTTAAATAAATTAAGGCAATAGGCGATAGTAAATAAAATGAAGATAAACCCGGGTAAAAGTAAATCGGTCAGTTTCACAAACGCTAGGGTGAGTGCGCGAATAATGGGGATCAATTAATGCCGGAGGCAAATAGCGTTAAATATTTAGGAATAATTATACGCAGCGATCTAAACTGGGCAGATCACGTAAACTATACATTACGAAAAGCATGGAAGGCCCTACATTTCGTAATGCATATACTCAAAAAGGGGAACAATAATTCGAAACATTGAGCTCACACGGCACTAGTTAGACCGATACTCGAGTATGGATCAGTGTGTTGGGACCCTTACAGAGGTCAGATAAGTGCTTTAAACAGAGTGCAAAGGCGGGCGGATAAGCTTGCTAATAATAATAAGAACCAGACGGGTTGGGAAACATTAGCGGAACGTAGAATGGTATACAGATTATGCGCTCTTTCCAAAGCTTACCCAGGAAGAAGGGCTTGGGGAGCTATCGGGGACAGACCTCTCAAGGCCATGCTACCTGAGTAAGGAGGATCATATCTGGAAAATTAGGACTAGGAGTCAAAGAACTTACATTGGTAAATATTCGTTCGTAAATAGGACCATCTTAAACGGGAACCAATTACCTGCAGACTTACTAACGTCTTTCCCTTGCAAGTTAAATACTTTTAGGAAGAGGGTTAAGAAAGTCGTTACAAACAAATAGTATAAACAAGTAAATCGAATAGGGACTGAATGTAATACTGGCACATCCTATGTATCGTTTGGTTGATTGTACTGAGTTTACGTTTTGTATTGAGTTACGTTTTATTGTATTTTATTTTACGCTCTTACGGTATTTGATTACGTTTTAGTGTATGTACGTTTTGACTGGGTAATACATTTTATTGTATTGTGTTGTAGTGCTGTATGTTGTGTTGCTATTACTGTAGTATTTCTGTACTAGGGTGGGACTACATCCACCGGGTGCAAACCCCAATTGCAGTAAATAATAAAAACGTACTTCTTGTGGCTTATTTTGGAATTCAACCATCGTCTGGTATGTAGAAGATAAAAGACCACGACGTTTCAGAGACTGGATCTGTCTCCGTCTTCAGGTGGATAGGGAAGGATAAACCTACTCAGTTGGGCCCGTTAGAAAGAGCTAGTCTCAATCACTGGACCAGGTTAAATAACTTAGTTTAGAATAGAAACCAGTTATATTGGTGTTTAAGGAAAAGAAAAAAATATATAATTGAATTGGAATTTACATTTTATTACGATAAGTGAAATTGTTAGACATTTATGGGGAGTCTAATTAGAATTATAGTCTGCCCTCGCCAACAATCGATGCCCAAACGAGAGAGAAGGCGATAAGAAATCAACAGACCCACACTTAATTACGATGAATGAGTTCACAGGAAAGGCGACCAGAATTAGTAACTGTAACCTAATTAATTGGTATATTTCTTTTAATTTCAAATGCTACTATCGGTGTTCAATGGGGACCAACACGCCGACCACCGTCGAACAGATGGAGTTTCCGCGTCAGTCAAAGCTGATGCCGCCCAAGGAGCCTGATCACCACCTGTGACGAACGACAACCGACTCCAGGTGTTGGCTGCGGAAGAAAACATCGCAGGACGAGGATCGCCTAATTAGATGCGATCATGTGCCGAGCTACAGTGTGTGTACGGCCACTGAATTTAATAACTGTAAATACTGTAACCAAATTAGAGGAAGGAATGCAGTAACCCATCCTTCATTATCCTGACCTTCAGATTTTGGCAACGACCGTTATTAACTTTGACAAGAACGAATTCCCATGACCTTTGGACCAACGACCTTGAGTTAACCAAAGAGGATGTTACCAGTACCTGCTCACACGATGTTAGCAATATCTTCATCTTTAATTGGATGCTCTTATTACCTATAGAATCCGAACGAACTAGGAGGGAGTGACGTCACCTCCTGCGACGTCCATACGTCAGAAACAGCAAGCTGCGGTACCCAACAGCAGAGCGGATACACTTCGCCGGACGAGTGAGACTACGATACCGGAACTGACTGATAGCATCAGCTGTCAGGAGGAATAAACACAGGTAAGCAGTTCCAGTGCTACAAAATGTGAACCATGTGAAGATTCCAGTGAAATTGTTATACGGACTATACGGACACACGAATGAAGCCAAGAAAGAGAAGTTGACTTACATGTGTCAAAATTGTAAAACAGTATTTAATTGACGTGACAACTGCTGTCAGAAGTGGGATTAATCGGATCAGTTGGGATCAATTCGGGTTCTGGGGCGAATTTCGAAGAGTTATTAGACTAACGCCACATCGAGTGTTATAACGCCACACGAGCTAAAATGAAGGCACAGCAGATGAGGGAACTGCTGCTGAGGAAATCAGAGCTGGCCAAGAACAAATGATGGCCAAACTGAACGCCGAAGACAAAGAGGAAATGCTGAAAAAGATGATGGCCTGGGAAGAAAAGTTGGATGCAGAAACAAGAGCTATCCTAGTACGAACGGAAGCCATGCCAGATATAATGTGCACCAGACACACAGAGATGGTGTCCGCATTTAAACACGAGACAGAAGAAGACGGGACGATGGCCTGCCAAGAAATGGAGGCACGTCTTGAAGAAGAAAAGCTGGCCTCAACGGACAGGAAACCTGAGGCGACAGAGCACCAAGAAGTCCCCGTTGAAAACGCCGTACTGAAGCCGGTCAAAGGTGGGAAGAAGCGGCACAGGGGCAAGAAGCAAACTGCAGGGCGATGCGAGGAGCCAAAGGGACCAACCCGAGGAATTCGTGGATCCCGGAGGAAGTTGGCTGCCGCCTGCAGGAAGGTGACCCACCGCGCGACCCAAGGAAATTGTGGACCGTGGCACGAATTCGATGCCGACAGAAATATGAGTAGTCGTGCAGGTGCGACACAGCGCAAGAGCGCGATGTGGTAACTAGGATCTCAGAAAAACGGATGTTTGGATTGAGGTATCAGACGAGACCGGAATGCAAAGACGGCATCAAGGACCGAGGCGGCAAGCGGTAACTATACGAGAAAAAGAAAATGTAGCAACCGCCGAAGACAGTGCGGATCGTGAACGCGGGAAGAATACCGGAACGTGTAAACATGGCTTTTCTCGCGATTTTGGTGGCGATTTTGCTTGCAGTTCTGGCAGTTGTTATGTCTGTGGCTGGTATGAAGATATGGCGTTTCATCCAGGTCGATGGACGATTCGCTGAATCCGAGACCCACGTGGATTTATTTGTCGGGTGAAAAATGTAATGTAATTTATTTTGCGATGACGCGTGTGAGCGCTCAAGAATACTTGCATATGTATTAAATCACTTGTAAAATTTATGTAAAGAATGTTACAGGACTAATTGTAAGCATTTTAGATTAGAAAAGGTAACTTACAAGTTTAAATTACGGGAGCGAGAATGGAAATTCACCTTTATGAAACTAATAATTTCCATTTAAGGAGGAGGCAATGTTGTGCCCGGATCTTTTAGGGAGTTTCATTTTTGATATTTTAAATTATTTTATTAAAGTTAGGAAACATGGAATTATGTTCGATTTAGAAAGATGAATTCAACTACGGAAACGGAGACAGCTCATGTTTCCTGTTATTCGTGATTATTCATTTCCGTTAGTCAGCCGCTCCCAAGATGATGAAAGAATTATGAGGCAGTCAGGAAGGACCAAATACGGGCAAGATGCTAGGGCAGAAGAGAACTTAACCAATGGGAATCGACGATTCCCAACGCGTCCACGAGGACGAAAGCGCGCCCACGTTTCCAGACGGTATAAGAACCCCGGAACAAGGGGCGGAGGCACGCGCGCTAAGGCTGGACGCTTGTCGCCTGACGCAGTCAGATAACGCACACGAGCCTTCTGGGCACAATTCCGCCAGGGTGCGAGCCGCACCGCTAAGACGAAGGACGAGAGAGATGGGTCCGTAGTTGCAACCCAAAGGACGGGGCGCAAAAGTACTTGCCGATGGTTGGTCACACAAATTAAGGTTGTATTTCATTCAGTTTAGGATTAAGTAACTTAAGTTTAGAATAGAAACCAGTAAGAATGAAGAGTGAAGTCGTGTATGTAAGAGAGCCCAGTTGTATAACTACGCTCAGGCGGGACACGCCAGACGGACTGTGATGAAGGAGCACAAAGGATGGGCATTGATTCACCAAGAGATGAACAAGCGCTTTTGCTGTGGGAGTGAAGTATCTACATTCTCTCCCCCTGGCGCAGCACATGATGGCCGGGCTTTGGATGACTGTGGCCAGACTGAGATCTCAGCCACAACGGAATGTAAAAATGTGTATGTAATGAAGCTATACAGGTATATTAGATACTATAATTAAATATTGATATATTAAGAATGGAATACTGTAAATGTAAGTAAATGTAAAATGTAACTAAGTAGCAAGACTAGAGGGTTACTGAGTGGATACAGTTAACACCTGCTATCAATTACCACTATAATTGACACCCCCCTCTAAGGTTCAAGTTAAACATAATATCTGGTGTGACAGATCAATTGTAAGAATAATGTATGAAACCAGTCTAGACATGTTACTAATAAAAGCTGTTATCTTAGTCACCCGCATGGGACAGATGACATTATAACCCCGATGTCGATACGAGGGAGTAAACAGTCGCCCTAACCAAATAATTCTGATTAAAGCGAAAGCATCAAAGTCCGAAAGTCAGGAATTGTAACATGCTGTGAGACGTGTGTATTACAGGTCTAAACTGGGAATATGAGATGACTCACTTCACAAGAGCAGATGTTTTGTAATTTTAGTAGACGCTATAAGTAAACTTCATTCAAACCAACGCCCAAATTGGCCCTATAATACAGGAGTATTTTAGCCCCAAAAGACACTATCTATTGATCACTCTTCAGACGGCGAAGCTCTGCCGGTTTTCAGTTCATATCTTTAATCTCTAAACTTTTCTGTATCCTATTGGAAGTTGGAGTTGTACTGCTACTGTGACTACTACCATCAGTGTATCTACAGAACATCCTAATAAATTCTTATATTCTGCAACCAAAAGACTTAGATCTTTTGCGTGCCTACGAAAGATATCCTGAAAATCTACGCGAGCTTTCTCTCCGGTGACTTCACCACCTCATCATCGGCGGCAATTACATCAGCGAGCGAGTCTCACTTCATTACATGGTGGCAGCGTTGGTGGGATAATTGCAGTCTGGTAATCAACGCGGTTGCTGACGGAAAGGCTAGAAAGACTTGGAAACGCCGAGGTGAATCCAAGTCTGCTCCGAGGAGTCAACGCTCTAGATGATCCCAAGGGTCCAGGGTACCTGGACGAAGGCAACAACCACTTCCGTGTGAGGAAGCTTCCACAAGCGGCCTCTGCTGAATCCCGAGTGAATCCCGATACACAGCCCTGGTGACCAGCCGGAAGTAGCAGTCGACGCGAGAGGGGCTAGAAGACACCCTGAGGGGCACCATCTTCGACGCACCGAACTTCGACCTCCCGAGCACCCTTAACTCTTCTGTTTTCCAAAGGTTAGTCCATCCATTATGGCAGACGAAGAGGTTGATTACATTTCTGTGGTTCATGCGGTCAAACTAATATCAACAACTTTCAGTGGGAATCCTAAACAGTTTCGCGAATTTATTGAGGGAGTTGAGGCAGCCCGACAGGTCGTACATCCATCACAACATCCCCTTCTTTTGAAATTTATTGTGCCCAAAATCACAGGTGAAGCTAAGGACAGATTATTAGCCCGATCAGAAAGACACACATGACAGCAAATTAAATTAATTTTGGAAGAAAATTATGCTGTGAGAAGAACGCTTGAATACTATGCAAGTGTGCTCTTCACAACCAAACAAGGGATGAGTGAGACCGTGGCTCAGTGGGGTTCGAGAATCGACAATATGGGTCTAGACCTGATGAGGGAGGCGAGAACTAGGATAGAGAAAATTAATCCCCGTGCAGTAGGAGGAGGAGCTATTTTATTCTCTGAATTCATGAAAGGATCATTCGTGGTAGGACTAAAAGATGATAGGATAAAGTATGTAGTGAAAGCAAAAGGGGAAGAACATTCGTTAGCCAAACTCATAGAAACAGCACTACAGGAAGAGAGCGAGGTGAAATCGCAAAAATTTTAAGGAAATCAGGGTAGTTTGAACTGGCCTAACGCAGGAAGCCATGGGAGTTTAAGGAAAGATTTCAGACCCCAGCTAAAGAGGGAGGTAAATGCAATTACCTCGTCAAGGTGTTTAAGGTGTCAGCGTGCAGGGCAGGTGGCAAAAGATTGTAGGGCAAGAGTTCCTACGTGTGGTTCATGTCGCAAAGCTGGACATGAAACAAGGAATTGTAGAGCAGGAAGCTCACAGGGAAACGGGCAATGGGGTATCCTATGCAACCGAGGATACCCCCCCCCCGATAGGTTGCGAGAGAATAGAATGAGGAATAAAGCTGGTAAAGGAAGACAGGGGGACGCTTCTGATCTTCATGGATCCGACGGGACCATTATAATAGTAGGAACTCAATAGAGTTCGTATACGTTCATGAGAGTCCTACGGGAATCATAGGAAATGTTTCGGGTGAAGACTCAAGAGGGATAAAAAATGATCTTGAGAATCTTGTGGGAATCGTAGGAAACGATTCGGAGGAAGTCATCGGGGATGACGTATTAGGCCACTATGAAATATATGTATTGAGCAAAGAGTTGAAAGGAGAGCTACGGGCGCTCTTCTGATTCAGGTTCGCAAGTATCATTGGTGAAAGAATCATCACTAGCAAAATTTACTGAAGAGAAAAATGGTAATTTTCAAATATTTGGAGTAACTGGGAAAGGATTGGAGATAAAAGGAAAAGTAAATATAAACCTTGAACACATTAGAATGTAACCGTTCCACTCCTACGCAATTTTTTTTATGTAATCAACTTTATAAAATTTGAAAGCTTAATTGTTAAAATGAAATGCAGTGAACAAGGGTAGTGAAACATGGTCAATTCTTGTATGTAAGAGAAAGCGATTTCTCAAGCTTACAACAAGAGACAGGAAGACACCCTTCAAAGGTTTATTAGTGAGAGCTG
>NW_019721009.1:1790799-1791667 GCF_002891405.2 Cryptotermes secundus | reverse complement strand
CACGCCGTCACAGTTTATTCGGACAATAAAGCTTTGTCTTTTCTGAAGAGATGCAATTTAACTTCTAGTCGTGTTACTCGCTGGGTAATGCAATTGCAGGAATTTGACTTGCAAATTGTGCACATTAGTGGTGCTAACAATTTATTTGCAGATGAACTGAGCCGAAACCCCATTGGGTTAAGCCAGGAGAGCCGCGACTTAGCCATGAAACCTAATGAGGTATTTGTAAGAAAAGTAAATCTGGGAACCGACAGAGCACTAATTAAAGAATTAGGAAATTTGTCGGAACACCAACTTGGTGACCCCGTACTGATGCGAATCCGAAATGAATTGGAGAGCAACCCAATAAAACTGCAGGGAAAGTACATGGTCAGAGACAATATCCTGTACTGCAAGAACGACAGGGCACAAAATTTCTGGAGAATAATGTTACCTAAACAGTTGGAGCACCGAGTAATTCGGTATGTACATACTTTATTGGGGCATCAGGGCACCGATAAATGTATGCTACAAATAGCTCAAACATTCCACCTGAAATCATTGGGAAGGAAGGTGCGAAAGTTTATGACACACTGTGACATATGTCAACGTGTGAAGCATCCTAACAGGGCATATGAGGTTGAAAGAATATCTCATTTACCCACAAGGCCAGGAGAGCTACTGACTGTAGACCTATATGGGCCACTCCCCACTGGTCGTGGTGGAGTAAAATATCTTTTTGTTTGCCTTGAATTCTTTTCAAAGCACGTAAAACTGTACCCTTTGAAAGCAGCTACTACCAGGAGCTGTTTAAAGAAGCTTAAGGATCACTATTTCCAGGAAGTGATCAAGCCTAAAGTAGTACTTTCAGATCATGGATCGCAATTTG
>NW_019721009.1:1786224-1789999 GCF_002891405.2 Cryptotermes secundus | reverse complement strand
ATACTTGGCAGTTTGTACATGCCATAACTTAAAAAGAGTGAAGTTTTTAGGGCCCAAGCGACGCGTAAGCATTTGTCACTTTCTGACAGAAATACGTTGGAGTCAAAAATCCTTAAACGCTTGTAAGCTTTAAGCGGAGTGGAGGAATATCTAATTAAGATACTCCTATTTTTCAAAATTAGCCAATCACTAAAATTTAAGGGTGTGACAGAGCAGTGACGCTGGTGAAAGCTGGAATTGAAGGTTTGAGGAAGCGTCATGTTTTAGCATCATTCTGAGACCAAGGGTCGTGAGAAATAGACGTAAAGTCCGCAAACGGGAGGCGAAAGAAACAGACGTAAAGTCTGCAAACGGGAGTAGAAAGAAACAGACGTAAATTCGGAAATCGGAAGGTGATAGAAACAGATGTAAATTCGGAAAGTGGGAGTCGTTAGAATTAGCAGCAAAAAGTTATACACCGGGCTCAGAAACAGTTAAACATAAAGGTTACTGACATTGAAACTGTATCAAAAGTGATTAACAAGTGTTAAATATAATTCGTCCAAAATTGAGATGTGCTTGTGATTTGTGGTGTTAATTTATTCCTTTCGGAGTTGTGGCCCGTTCAAGGCTCTGAGATAAGAAGTACTCAGCTCTACCAAATCAACAAAACCCCCTCCTTTTAAATTAACCCTGAGATATTTAGCAACAAGAAAGAAGAACCTACTACTAGTGGCGATCCAGCGTGTGAGTGAGTGAGAAGGAAGAAGGTAAGGAGGTGGAGAAATGGGCGGTAAGAGAGAAGTGACGCCCAAAGTGTGAGCAGCAAGGAGGTAAGGGAGAAGGGCGGTAAGAAGAACCTTTGAAACAAGAATGCTATGTTGTTGACAATTTACCCAGGAACTTAGATATGATTCTAGGACAAGATTGGCTAGAGAATGCAGGCTATGGGTTTCAAAAGCAAACACCTGTCTTCATTCCACCTTACTGTGAGCAAATTGTAAAATGCAAAACATTAGAGAAAGGAGTTCGTTTTATTGAACATCAAATTTTGCAACAAGGATTAATTTGTGCAGCTAGCTTGGTAAATTGAGTCTCTTTTTTTAATTTCCGTGTTTGGTAGTTAATTTAACAGATAAACCAGTGTGTATGAGCACAGATCCAAAATTAGAAAAACCACCCACTATGATGCATAGGCAGGGATTCGAAAATCGAACAACAAGAGTAAAAAGATTGCAATTACTAAAAGAAAATTTAAGAATAAGTCATATAACAGAAGGAGCGGATGATATTAGGAAAATGTGTGAGGAATACGTAGACATATTCAAATTACCAGGTGACTCATTAACTGCTACTACAGCAGCAGAGCACACGAATCCAACTCCTACCATCCCAAAGGGTAGAGCAATAACTTTGAGGAATCACAGGTTACCAGAGGCACAATGTGAGGAGGTAAAGACAAGTTAGTCAGATGTTAGAGGAAGATATAATAACAACCAGTAACAGCGGATGGAATTTCCCGCTACTAGTTGTTCCAAAAAAGTTAGACGCATCGGGAAAACGTAAATGGAGAATTTGCATAGATTTCAGAAAATTAAATGAAGTAACAGTTGGCGATAGTTACCCACTACCTAACATACAAGACATACTAGATAAGCTAGGAAGAGCTAGGTATTTCACTGCATTAGACTGCGCCAGTGGATATTTGCAGGTACCAACAGCAGAAGAAGATAGATGTAAAACTGCTTTCAGCACAGCAGACGGGCATTTTGAATATAAAAGAATGTCATTTGGTCTCAAATCAGCACCTTCTACATTTCAGCGTATGATGAATAATGTTTTGTCTGAATTGATTGGAAATAAATGTTTAGTCTACATGGACGATATACTTATAATAGGAGAAAGTTTAAGTGAACATAACTCAAAATTACAAGCTGTTTTTCAAAAACTTCGTGAATTCAATTTAAAGATTGAGCCAAATAAATGTGAATTTTTTAAGGAGGAATTGAACTATTTAGGTCATGTAGTCACGGCAGAGGGAGTTAAGCCAGACAAAGAAAAGATCAAAGCTGTGACGGATTTTCCGATACCTCAATCACAGAAGGATATCAAATCATTCTTAGGTCTCGCAGGTTATTATCGCAAATTTATAGTTGACTTTAGTGCAATTGCAAGACCACTGACAGATTTACTAAAGAGAATGAGTGGACTTGGACAGAGAAAGAACAGACCAGTTTCGAATTACTGAAATCTAAACTAACTAAATCGCCATTGCTACAGTATCCCGACTTTAGCAAACCTTTTATTTTAACAACGGATGCTAGTGGTTATGCCATAGGAGCCATACTAAGCCAAGGTAAATTGGGGCAGGACAAGCCGATTGCATACGCCAGTAGAACACTGAATAAAGCAGAACTAAATTATGCAACTGTGGAAAAGGAGTTGTTAGCAATTGTGTGGGCGTGTAAACATTTTAGACCATATTTACTAGGGCGTAAATTTCAGATTGTAACAGACCATAAAGGTTTAACATGGATCTTTAATGTAAAGGATCCATGTTCGAGGTTAATGAGATGGAAACTATTGCTGGAAGAATATGATTACGAAATACAGTATAGAGCAGGACAGAGAAACTGTAACGCAGATAGCTTAAGTCGTTACCCTACCCAATGTTTAAATATAAATGCTGAGGAGATAACTGATGATAGAAAACAAAGAATTATAGCAGAAATGCACGACTGCCCGATAGGAGGTCATCAAGGTATCCAAAGGACAATTGAGTGCATTAAGCTATACCTTTCCTGGCCCGGGATAGAACAAGATGTAACAAAGTATATCAAGGAATGTAAAACATGTAAAGTTAATAAGGAAACACATCCAACCGTCAAAGTACCTTTAAATATTACAGATACTAAGGTAAGTCCATGGGACAAAGTGTACTTAGATATAGTAGGTCCTTTACCTATTACGGAAAATGGCATGAAGTACATTTTAACGTGCCAAGACAATTTAAGTAAATATTTCATTGCAATGCCATTACAAAATCAGACAGCAGAAGAAGTTACGAATGCTTTCGTCAGAAATATTATATTACTTTATGGAATCCCAACAGAAATTGTAACCGATCAAGGGTCAAATTTTATGAGTGACATATTCAAACGAGTTTGTAAATTGTTCAAAATTGATAAGATTTGCACAACCGCATATCACCCCGAGAGCAACGGAGCGTTAGAAAGGACTCACAAAACTCTTACTAATTACTTGAGATGCTTTTGTGACACGAAATTAAATAATTGGGATGAATGGTTACCTTTCGCATGTTTCACATACAACACAACGCCACACTCAGTGACGAAGTTTACCCCATATGAAGTCTTATTTGGGAGAATTGCCAATATTCCAGGTAAATTGCAACGAAAAACACAACCACTTTATAATTTTGAAGCTATTGTTGTGCCCCAGGATTTTGAAACTTGATTTTGATGTTTTAAATTATATTATTAAGGTTTAGCAGATACGAATTTATGGGTGAGTTAGAATGATGAAACGAACGTCGGAAATCAAGCTTGTTCATGTATCCTGTTATTCATGATTATTCATTTCCGTTAGTCAGCCACTTCCCATCATGTGGGACAAAGTATGAGGCAGTCAGGAAAGACCAAATATAGGCAAGTTTTAAGAACCATAGGGAATGTAGCCAATGGGAATCGCCGATTCCCAATGCGTCCATGAGGACGGAAGCACGCCCACGGATCCAGATGGTATAAGAACCCTGGGACCAGGGGCGGGGAGCGCT
>NW_019721009.1:1774316-1785211 GCF_002891405.2 Cryptotermes secundus | reverse complement strand
CTCGACAGTCAAGCGAGAGAGAGAGGAGTCCGGAAGGGACAGCGGCAAAAACCCCGCCAGCTTCACCACTGTGGGTTTGATAATCTGCAGGGACAACTAGAACGTCCGCCTGGAGGAAAGGTAGGAGGAAGTGTTTTACCAATTAGGACCATGAGAACGGGAATAAGTGTAAACTAAATTTTAAATTCGGTGTATATGTGAACTAAATTGTGAGACTGTGTGACAAGGAGCATTGTTAGTAAAATTGTAGGTGTAAAAGGTAGAGTGATAAGTTGGTGAGAGGATAATATTGTGAAGTAATAAATTGATATAATGAACAAATTGGGGGTGATACTCGCAGTAATAGGGAGGTAAGAGTCGGTTTGCGGACCAGTGCGCTCAGCCCGAGAGGGGAGCGATGTCACTGTCAGGCTAGGAGGCCGAACGGTGGCGAGCGCATCGCCACCAACGCCGCCGTGCAGGGACGTCGGACGCGGGACTGCGCACCCCGCTGACGGCGCTGCCGCGTGAGCAGGCGAAAATAGCCCATCCCAGGGTTGAACCCGGGAAGTGCCGACTATGATGTCTGGAACGCTATAGCCCTCGGGTAAACCGTCTCCCTCTCGCTTACTGGGAGGCAGGTGAATAAAAACCTGGAACGTTGTTACGCGGAGTGGTGTGTCGCTTAACGTCACAACACTGTGATATCCGCGGGAAGTAAAGAATTAGTTGTGAAATTTAGGTCCACTGATTGCGTACATGACTTGGACAATGAGTCAGGCGTGCTTTCAGGAAAAATTAGTTAACAATGATAAGGGGATAGGAAAATTATTAACTCACTTATGTGAGGAAGAACTGACTGGCAGGGAAAACCAGGGGAATTAGACGTGCACGGATGTAGGAGATAATTAGCCACGGTTGTCCAAAGAAAAAGGACGTATTTTAATAACTCAATAACTGGGACACCAGGAAAATTCATGAACTAGGTGCCCATTGTTATTGAGGGGAGGACACGATAGGCCGAACCACGACAGTGGGCCTCTTCCATGATTGCAGGTTGAGCTAGCCGCGACATAGGAAGGGAGGAAACGGCCGATCGGGGAGTCAGATTCCCGACGGGGAAACACATACCCGGGATCTGGCGGGAAATACAGGTAGAGAGAGAGGACACGGGGAACGAATGTCCCCCGGGGAAAAGAGCAATGTGTACCAGAGAGTACGGATTAAGTAAACCTGGAAAGTAACGAGAGATTGACGTGGTGATAGAAGACTATACTAATGTTAACAAAATTATTGTGAGGCGCGACAGGGACGCCTGTCGACACGGATTAACCGCACGACCTCCATTAATTGCATTAATGTGTGAGAAAATGCTAACACGCCATTGGGGTAATAAACCGGCGTGGAATACCAACTATTGCCCCCCCCCTTTTTTTGTGTGCCGACTAGAGGCGTGCCGTCGAGCATGCTGGGAGAGGTGTTTTGAACTTACTTGTTTGGATAAAACTTGGAAAACTTGACATACGTGAAACGTATGGACTATTAAGATGATTATTGTTTTTACATTTGATAATACGACCATTTGATGGATGAGATTTTGAGATTTTTATTTTGCGTGGAGTGTTACATGCGAAATTTTACCTTGTTACATGGGAGTTGTAAGCTCTTGTTGTGTAGGGACAAGGGAATGAATGTTGAGTTTAAGGTTGAACGAGGTTGCGTGTTGAATGTTACGTAGAGAAGTATATGAAGTTTTGTGTGACCAAATTACTATTATTTTGTGAGCATTGAATATTGGGTAAGGCTGTGAAAACCAGTGTTTAACAGTGTTTAAAATTTAGATGTTTAAAATTTTTACAGACAGACGCACGATGAGTTGATAAGTGTAGGGATTTATTAACATTAGATTTTAGTGATTTACCATTGGTTTGAATAACAGATTATGGTAGTATAAACACATTTTGGTATTTTATTTTAGTTGTTGGATACGGTTGTACAGTTGTTAAAATAGGCGTGAACTTGAAGTTAAAATTAAAAGGAAAAATGTGGTTGTGAATTGTTTATCGCATTACATTACTTCCGTCACTGCAGAAGGAGACCGGAAGTTACTAACGATAACGCGGGTGACACATTCACTCGTGAAGCTACCATGCAGCACTGCCAAGAGATTGTAGCAAGGGTTACAGGAAATTGAGAATGACAATTAATAATAATAAGTTCAGATGTAAGATGAAATTTGTTGACAGTTAGGAGGAAAATTGGGTTAGTATGGAATTTTAGTGTGATTTAAGGGGTATAGGATAGTAAAAGAAAATGCGTTGGGGACGTAATAAAATTTAATTATTTTGACTTATTTTGTTTTGAAATATTAGTACACGTTTATATTAATAATGGAATGGGTGTTTGGACCGACTGCACTGCGTTCGAGTCGCAGATGCTAAGGATGGTTGAGAATCGGTTACGTATGAGCAACTAACTTGAGAGTTAGTACACGGATAACCACCGAAGTGATTAGGCTGAATCGTCAGCTGTATGCTAGTGCTATGGAAGGCCCTAGCCCACACCTTGTTTAACTATTTAGTGACGTATTTGCCAAAGGCGCTGAAGCATGCCCAAGGAGACTTTGGACATAGTTGTTACCGAACTCTGTGACAGTGCCGACCATGAAGGGACCAGCCAGAACCGCCATTTTGTGTCTACTATGCTGTTCAAGTGAGTACTTGCTTTTTGTCGGAACACTGTCAGTGATGAACTAGAACAATCAGAACTGTGAACTGAAGGACTGAATGAGTAGGACTCCATTAAGGAGGAGGCGATAGGCCAAAGAATGAGTATCATGTACTGTAAGTTGTAGTCAGATTTATTTTCATGTATTAGTTAGCCCTTAGACAGAGAGAGAGTGCGAAGTGATATTCTCAATGTATTTTGTACTTGTGTGTTTTATTTACCCGGCACTTTTTAAGCCGGTAAGAGCTATTTACGGGCCCATTAGGGATTGGTGCTACCCCAACCTTTGGGGGCACAACAAAATTGGTGACACGATGTTACTACGTAAATAATTGGGTAAGGAAGGAAACTTGCGTAATTTGAGTTAGTAATGAAATTACTTATGGGAATTGTTNTACAAAATCAGACAGCAGAAGAAGTTACGAATGCTTTCGTCAGAAATATTATATTACTTTATGGAATCCCAACAGAAATTGTAACCGATCAAGGGTCAAATTTTATGAGTGACATATTCAAACGAGTTTGTAAATTGTTCAAAATTGACAAGATTTGCACAACCGCATATCACCCCGAGAGCAACGGAGCGTTAGAAAGGACTCACAAAACTCTTACTAATTACTTGAGATGCTTTTGTGACACGAAATTAAATAATTGGGATGAATGGTTACCTTTCGCATGTTTCACATACAACACAACGCCACACTCAGTGACGAAGTTTACCCCATATGAAGTCTTATTTGGGAGAATTGCCAATATTCCAGGTAAATTGCAACGAAAGACAGAACCACTTTATAATTTTGAAGATATCGTGATGGATATTAAACAGAAAATGCAAAGTTGTCAACAAATGGCTAGAGAGAAACTGATAAAGTTTAAAGAATCACAAAGAGAAAATGTGAGCTTTAGTAACCATGAATTTCAGGTGAATGATTTAGTTCTCTTAAGGGTAGAGAATAGGCAAAAGTTGGACCCGTTGTGGAGAGGTCCCTTTGAGATAAAAAAGATACAAGGTTCTAATGCAGTCATTCAAGAGGTAGGCAAAAGAAAGCACCAAGAAGTGCACATCAACAGGTTAAAACCTTATTTCTCTTCAATGGCAGGTAAAAGAAATGGAACTGTTTAAATGGACAATCGCAAACACACTCTGCATATTTTGGAAATTGCTATATGCTCAGACCGTCGAAGAAATACAATCAAAATCAGGAATATACTTCGATGAAGTAGGGACCGTGCTATTTTACCCGATGAAGTGAAAAGTAGTCACGTATATTAATTTAGAACCAACTCGCGAATTGTGGAAGCAAACAAAAAGTCATCAAAGGAAAGCTAGCTAATTTTGTCAAAAAATCAAGAATAAAAATTGGTATCACTTCACAGATTGCACAGCTTTCGACCAATACATGAGATCGAAAACTAAATATATTGATAACTTGAAAGATGAACTGCCGAATATTTATCAGATAGCACACAGAATTCAAACCATCGCGCAAAGCGACGAATACTAAATTTCGTGGGAGAAATATCGAAAATATTGTTTGGGACTTTGACTCAGTCAGATACTAGAACCTATACCCAGCAGATTACAGAGTGGAAAAAGAACAAAAAGAATTTTTGCACTTATCAAAAGAACAGATGACCATCATAAAAACAACAATTACTTCAGTAAACACAACGTTGCAAAAAGTAAATCAAAATGAAAGGGTTTTGAAAGAAGGGTTAAGTAAATTATCAAACTTCAGTGCACAGAAATTTAGCGATTTGGAAGAAGAGATTAGGAACGTAAACTTAATCAATGAGCAGTTTCGCCTGATACAGAGAGGGATAGACGAAAGTCAGCATTCGTTCGAAATATTGATAGACGCATTTGTCCATGCAGAACAGGGAACACTTCAACCACGGTTAATCACCGCAGAAACGATAAAACAGTTAATAGGAAGTCAAAAGCTGCCAAGCGGACTGGACTATCCAAACTTTCCTTTTCCACAACTTCAAAAAATCATAACCCCAATCACCTACTCTTACAAGCAATATCTAGTGTATGTACTAGAAATTCCCTTGTTTTCCCCAACAACCTACCAATTGTATAAATTGCTACCTTTCCCAACAAACATAAAAGAAGAAAAATTTTCCTATACCTATATTCATTATAATAAAGAATTTATATTTAGTGATCCATTGAGGCAGCACTTTGGTAAAATGACAGCAAATGAATTAACAGGATGTTTCCACCCCAGTGAATTAATTTATGTCTGTAGAGAGGAAATACCTATTTATACGTATGTTCCTGAGGTGATTGCGAAGCTACTTTGCTCCATCCATCGACTACAAGAATTCCAAACACTTGTGAGTACCGAGTTCTTAAATTAAGTAAGACTTTTTGGATACCACTACATATGAGTAACCCATGGTTGTTTGTTACTCCCCAGTCAGAAACTTTCACGGTTTTGTGTCCACAAGGTACTACCACCTTCAAATTGGAAAAGGGAGGTAAATTAACTCTTAAACCTGGATGTAAAGGATATTCATCCTACATAACATTGTATTCTATTTCTACGTTAAGTACAAATTCAACAAATGACTATGTACCAACAGCACCTGTAGATTTTGATTGTTGCTTCGAGAACTTGGAAGATGTAAAATTCAAGGAACTACCTTTACAAGTACCTTTGGTAAACATTATGTCATCTGTAGATGATTTAAGAATTGCAAGCATGAAGGTGAATGATGTGCAAAATCTAATTAAGGAACAAGAGTTAAAACATAATCAAAGATTTTATAAGATTACAACTTGGCGAACAACTTTTGGACTGATTAGTTTAATTTTCATTGGTATTTGCTGTAGTTGCTGCTGTTGCAAATGTTGTAGAGATTGCTTCTTTTGGTTATGGAGCAGATTGAGTCTAAGAGACTGTTGGAAGCAGACAGAAGACAAATGTTGTGTCAGCATTTACAATTATAATGGATCAAGAGTACAGTATGCCAAAACTAACACTTCACCAGCCATTTCAATGAAATCATTGCCCGAGATCGGAAATACTATAACTGAACCGCCAAAGAGATTGGCAGATGAAACTTTAAAGATGGATGAAGAATTAGACTGTATTTCAAAGAGAACACGAAGCAAGAGAATGTTTCGTTAAACAAAAATTTTCACCATGAGGTAAAAACTTTTTAGAGGAAGGGAGGTGTAATGAAGGAGCATAAAGAAGGTATATGATGGAGTACAAAGGTGTACTGAGTGTAATAAAGTGTATGTAACGAATGTACTCAATTATTGATATATGTCATGAATGGAATATTGTAAATGTAATCAAATGAAAAGTATGACTAAGTAGCAAAACTAGAGGGTTACTGAACGGAGACAGTAACACCTGTTATTAATTACCACTATAATTACTAGAATTGAAAGAACCCCTCTAAGGTTCAATCAAACGTAACATTTGGTATAATAAAATAAATGTAAGAATCATGTATGAAACCAGTCTAGACATGTTACTAATAAAAGCTGTTATCTTAGTCACCTGCATGGGACAGATGACATTATGACCCTGATGTCGATGCGAGGGAGTAAAGAGTCGCCCTAACCAATTAATCTGATAAAGGCGACCACATCAAAGTCTGAAAGTTAGGAATTGTAACATATCGTGACAAGTGTGTGTTATAGGTCTAAACTGGGAAGAGGAGCTGACTCACGTCCACGAGCACAGATGTTTTGTCATATTGGTAGACGCTATGAGTGGACTTCGTCCAAGCCAACGCCCAGATTGGTCCTATAAATACAGGAGTGTTGTAGCTCCAAGTATCGTATCTATTGATCATTCTTCAGACGGCGAAGCTCTGCCGGTTTTCGGTTCGAGCCTTTAATCTGTAAACTTTCCTATATTCTGTTGGAAGTTGGAGTTGTATTGCTATTGCAATTACTTAACATCAGTGTATATTCAGAACATCATATTAAATAACATTCTTATATTCTGCAACCAAAAGACTTAGATCTTTTGCGTACCTACAAAAGGTAGAGAGCTTTCTCTCCGGTGACTTCACCACCTCATCACCGGCGGCAACGACATCAGCGAGAAAAGCCTACTCTCATATTTCATTACACATCAGGCGAGTCGCTATTTTTAGCCAGCTACAGACAGAGCGTTCTCGTTATCTTGACACTTGAGAGGTACCTAAGGTGTGGTGGGTTGGTATGTCCGGCCACGGCTAGTGTGGCGGCTACTGGTGTTCAGAACTGTTCTCATCTCGGTGCGTCTGTTACGTTCACGATGCCATTTTCATTTGAGTACTCAGATATGATGTATGTGTACGGGTTTTGTGACGGTAACTCAGTTCTTGCCGTAGCTGAATATCAGTAACGGTTTTCGAATCGTAGAATACCGAACCGGAGTGTTTACTGGAGTTTACCAGGCATTGCGAGATACCGGTGGACTTCCGGGCGTTCGTATTGCAGCCGAGCGTGGTGTTAACGAATGCGTCAATGAAGAAGGCATTGTTCGTATGGTACACCGCAATCCACGTACGAGTACGTGAATAATTGCAAGACGTCTTCGTGTTCCCCACGCGAGAGTGTGGTGAACACTGCATGCAGAGGGCATGTATCCATACCACGTTCAGCGAGTGCAACATCTCCGACTTGAAGATTTTGCCGAGAGGCTGAACTTTTGCAAGTGGCTCAATGGCAGTCGCCACTTGCATCGTTACATTATGTTTACAGACGAAGCGCAATTTAATCGCGACGGTGTCAATTATACACACAATTCTCATTTGTGGGGAGATCAGAATCCCCACGCCACTGTTGAAAGCAACTTTCTACAACGTTTCAGTGTCAATGTGTGGTGTGCAGTTCTGGACGATCAGCTGTTAAATCCTTTCATCTTGGAAGGCCGTCTTACAGGAGAGGCGTACCTCATATTTCTACATGAGGAATTGCCCAAACTTTTGGAGGATGTGCCTTTGGATAAACGAATTCGTATGTATTTCCAACACGACGGAGCTCCTCCTCATTCTTCCCGTGGAGCTACAAATTTCCTGAGCTATCGTTTCCCCGGTTGATAGATCGGACGTTGCGGTCCCCACCACTGGCCAGCCAGATCTCCAGACTTAAGCCCACTGGATTATTGTGTGTGGGGATGGATGAAAGAACTGGTTTACAATGTGAAGGTGGCAACGTGAGATGCTTTGCTCGGTCACATTCTGGACGCCGCTGACGACATAAGAAACAGCCAGCTGAAGCTGTTACGTGCTACCCGGCGGTTCACAACCGAGCGGCAGGCTGTGTTGCGGCCGGCAGTGGCATTTTCGAAAATCAGCTTCAAGCACCAATAAATTCAAATTAAAGGTAATTTCACGAAGTTAACTTTACATTCATACTTTAAATGTATCATGTATTATGCTGGTTTATTATTTTGTTCCGTTTATTGTCAGTAATCGTTACCGTCTATTCTGAGTTTAAAACGGTCATAACTCCGTAACCGTCCAAAATCGGACACATGTTTATATTAACTCTTTTAATTACAAAGACCTAGGAAATCACCTCCTGCAGTTATGCCCTAAACTCGTGAAACACCCTGTATTTGGGAGAAGAACAGGACACAGCCTTTCGGAAGCTGAAGGATATTTTATGCAGTAAGCCGTTACTTCAATACCCAGATTTTGAAACGGAATTTATTGTTACCAGTGACGCTAGTTCCAATGGAACTGGTAGTGTATTAAGTCAGGGACCAATTGGTAAAGACCTGCCCATTGCCTTCGAGAGCCCTGTGTTAACCACCCCGGAGAACTACTCCACTACTGAGAACTTACAGCAACTGTCTGGGCGTGCAGACAATTTAGACCCTACATTTGAAGAAAATTCACCATTGTGACCAACCATAAGTCACTGACGTGGATCTTTCGGATGAACGACCCGAGTTCAAGAATAATGAGACTGAAATTGAAATTAGAAGAATTTGAATACACCATAGTGTATAAGAAGGGCAAGGAAAATTCTAATGCCGATGGATTAAAGCAGGATGTACACAAGTTCCGACGAAAATAAGTGTGTTAGAGTAGTGACTGAAGAGGAGCATGATGACATTGGAAATCGGATTAAGGAGAATAAAGAAATCACCGATAAGGTAAAGACGGAAATTTTAAGGGAAATACATGCCACGTTAGCAAGAACAAAACTTACAAAAGGTTGCGACACTTCACTAATTGGCCAGGAATGAAAAGTGGTGTAGAAAAGCTGAAAGATGCGAGAAATACCAAAAAAAAAAATGACCCAATGTCACACTACGCTGCAGTTGGTGATAACCGATACCCCCTCTACTGTATTCGAGAAGTGAACGATCGACATAGTAGGACCTTTGAGCCCTAGTATGACAGGAAACAGTTAAATTCACTATTCAAGATGAATTATCTAAGTTTTTGATAGCTGTACCCAAGTGTGGACAATCAGCCAAGGAAGTAGCAAAGGTATTCGTGGACAATGTCATCCTGATTCACGGGATACCGCAGGTTATTTTATCGGACTGTGGGTCACAATTTTTAAGTGAAACTTTTAAAAATATGTGCAAATTATTGGGTATCAAAAGAATACACACAACCAGTTGGCACCCTCAATCCAATGGGTCCAACGAACGGTCGCACAAAGGACTAATAGAATACATCAGAAATTATGTGTCCTCTGACTTAAGGAATTGGGACCACTGGGTGAAATATGCCACTTTTGTGCATAATACTACACCGCATCGCGGAACTAATTATATGCAATTTCAGTTGTTTGGGAGACTGCCTAACATACCTGGCGTATTGCAGAAAAAGCTCGTGAGTGAATTCTACGCTTACGAGAATTACGTGAAAGAACTAGAGTTTAGACTAAAGAGCAGCTATTCGCTGGCACGGAAGAGTTTAGAAACCGCCAAATTGGATAACAAAAGAAACTACGATAGACATGTAGTTGTTCCAAAATTCGAAGTAGGAAGCAAGGTGCTGGTGAGAGACGAAAGTGTTCGCCGCGGCCGATCAAAAAAGTTGGAAGCCCGATATGCAGGTCCCTAAGAGATTATTAAGCGCGAACGACCTAACCTAGTGATACGCACCAAGAAAGGGAAGGAAATGAAGATTCACAGGAACCATGCTAAGTTACTTTTCGCATGATTACAGATGTGGGCAACTTTAGTGAGCATACTAATCAGCCAAGTTTTCATGACCGAAGGACTCGACATAAGAAATCAGCCGACAGAAAGTTCCCCAGGATTATACTACCAACACGGAGGCGAAGCAAGATTGAGCACCAGCGACTGGAAGGTAGTGACCTACCTTAACTTACAACAAGCCAGCGCAAACGTGGACACAATAGAAAGATACGTGGAAGCCACCAACAACTTTTGCAAGAAACATGACAGTGTAATATATCACTTGTAAATCTCAACCTATTGTAACGCGTACAAGCTAATTAAGTCACAAATGTAAATTTATTAATAAGGTATAACAAGATTGAAAGTGAAACCAGGAAATAGTAACAAGGTTAACCAGAAAAGAAATTGATGCCGTATGATACCTAATGTAATAAAGTGTTTTAGTTATATTGTAAACATTTTCAAGCAAACCTAACAGAAGAAGCTGTTTCTTTCAAATTGGAAACAGGAAATCAACTTTATGACCTTTTAAGGCTAAGGAACTTAACAGTCCAAACATAACACGTACTGCATATGTACGGTTACGCCACGTGTCTGCACTTTGGTCCTTGTCTGGGGCGTATAAACGAACTTTCACTATTATGAGCATCTGCCTCGTGTCATCCCGCTTGCGTCAGAATCCGATATCATGTGCAGAGACTTTTGGCCTACCCAACGCCCAGATTGTTCCTATGATTGGACATCAGACACACTGATCACGTCGCAGAACGAATCTGTTCGTCAACGATTAGAAGTTGTTATCTGGGTCTTGGACCCTCTCATCTTTATTTTCTGTACCAACTGTGTCCATAAGGAATCCAGTAAACTTTTGTCATATAGTCAGCATTCAAGAAGACTTAGATCTTTTTGCTAAACCACGTCAACACCTTATCCCTTATTTCGGAAACGTAAGCTTCATCAGGTAACATTACTTCTGCTGGTCGTAACTCATCACCTGGTGGTGGCTGTACTAAATACATTACAATGGTTTACTTACGGGTACTGGCCCGATGCAGATGAAGTTGT
>NW_019721009.1:1745805-1772283 GCF_002891405.2 Cryptotermes secundus | reverse complement strand
TGTTATCTCGAGCTAGACGGTTCGGCATGCGGCCTCACCCCCTTCACCAGTCTCTTCGAGGGCGCATAGCCACCTAAAACAACACTGTAGCACGTGTGGTTCTTTGGGAACAAAGCCCGAGGCTGGCAGATAGAAGGCAGCTCGCAAGAGGCGAGGGTCGTCATTCTCAATGTAACATTTCTATGTATCTTTCTTCATTCTTTTTCTTCTTCAATAAACTTGGTTAATAATATTATCAACGTGTGGAGTGTGGTCTGTTTAATCTTGGGCTTTAGCGTCAGCTCCTGCACCAAGACGAACCCCGGACTCTCGGTGGCACTAGTGAGAGTTTTTAGTAACAAGTACGCGGCGGCGGCGGGAACTGCCACCCCCACCGGCGCCGGGTAAACGCGTTACAAAGCCTCAAATACCAAAATAGTAAACCATCTGTAAGGACAAGAAATTCACATTGTGATGCCATAGAGGTGACGGAACTTGTGACTAAATCCTAACCCTACGCATTTCTGGCAAAAGATAATTATATGTCAATATAATAATAATATATAAGTACGGGACTGCAACCGTAGTGGTGCACAAAAGTGCAGTGAGGAGTGTTGTTAAGAAGATTGTTTGTAATGACAGAATTATTGCTCTGAAGTTGAAGGCAGAACCGGTAGATATACTGATTATGCAAATGTACATGCCAACATCAGAGTATGAAAATGATGAAGTGGAAAAAGTGTATAACACAACTGAAGAAATTCTTCAGGAAGATGGAACAGGTGACACAAACAGAATCATATTAGGAGACTGGAATAGCATTGTTGGAGATGAATCATATCAGAATACTGTTGGATCACATGGGCTAGGAAGACGGAATGACAGGGGTTAAATGCTTATTGACTTTTGTGAAAGAAATGGACTGATTGTTACAAACACTAGGTTCGAGAAGCCAAAGAAAAGACTTTACACATGTGCCGTATCCGTGGGTTGCGAACCACATATTAAAAATCCAACCCACTGTCAGAGTAATTAGTTACGGATATTTACGTGTTTATCCGAGTGGGAGCCAAGTGAAGTTGTGTATGTATGGCGACCCTAATAGGGAGTGAGTGACACAGACCAGAGATGACGCTTAGGCTAATGTCACACGAGCGGCTGTCTCACGTACGTGAATATTGGCGCACGTCATGGAGGCATACAAATATGAGAGAAGTCACACGGCACGGACGCGAAAAATGGCGTTGTCCGCGACACGGACGCGAAGAATGTAGCTTCGCGATCCCCCATGACGCAACGTGACCCGTCCGCGCTGAGATATGCATTTGTTTATGTAAGCTGCCACACGGGCGCGATAAATAGCGGACGTGAAGTTAGAATTGCACGCTATTTTGTTCAGGTCAGAATGGAAATAGAAGTGGAGAAAATGATTTTATTAATTTCTGATCGACCACAATTGTGGGATACTTCGTGTGAGTTCTACAAAGATAAGAATAAAAAGGACGGGTGGAATCAGGTTTGTTCTGGGTTATTCGATGGTTTTGACAAGTCTAGCTTAGTTTATACAGGTGTTTCTGGTACTGGAGCACAGACTTGTAATGCCAAGACGAAGAACACGTAAGGACGCTATCTACGTCATTTCAGGGGGAGGCTTCAATGTAGAAGCCTATATATATTCCTGCAACTAAGTGCAAGGGGGACGCTTCATTTCACACTTATCCAGAGAAGTAACGTTGCTACGCAGATCACTTGCCTTGGGTGTTCCCAAGTCTCGGCAAAGGAGATTGTATTCATGGTTCTTAAAATAAATAGTCTTTATCCACCAACCATCGAGGATTGTTCTTTGAGCTAAATCACTCTTATGCGACGCCTTATCCAGCGCTCCACGGCAACCTGAGCAGATCAGCATCCGATCGGCCCATTTGTAGGCGAGTATTCCAGCTGCCTGGTCAAGGGCCCAAGACCTTCAGCTCAGGATACGACATAAAAACTGGTGTCAGGTGTGTGGGATTGTGTGTATAAGCGTCGCAGTCCATCTTCACCTACAGAATACCGGCAAGATCAACCACTATCACCTTAGGATCCTGTTGGGGAAGGCCAACCCCGATAAGCATCGCTACAATATCTTCCGGGCATCGTCAGTGAGCCCGTTTGATCACGAAGGACCAAGGAGCGGTTCCAGTCCGCAACAGGCTACGGTTGTATAACTCTCAGCATCACCGGGGAGTAGACGTCAACTCCTGGTGTTTGTACGAGACGGGTTACTTCAGCTCCGACCGCAGCCCTCCTTGCGCCCGATCAGTAAGTTAAACCAACACCTCAGTGATCATCCGACATTATCGCTTGAAGTTAAACGACCTCCGGAGCATGGCACCAGTCGGTTCTTCAAGGGCTGCCGATAATTGAAGACATCTACAGCTGGTACCGCTACTGCAGGCTCTGCTGTCCAGGTAAAGCTGAGGTGGATCCCGCAGCTGTCAGGAGAACCGAACCGAGGAACCGTTTCAGCACCAACCGGCACGCGGGAAGCCCCTGTCGTCCGACAGCCCACTGCGCGTCACATTTTAAGGTAAGCTACGCTCAGATTGCATAATTTTCACTAGTGCTTGCAAACGCCCATTGTTCCATAGCATAGTGTGAATATAGCTTGTGTTTAAAAAAAAACAGTGATCGCGACACGTACTAAGCAGCTACTATATATCTGATCAGCATGAGTCAATTAGATTCAGGGGAAATGGCAGAAAGCAGTGTAGACCAGTATTGCAGTATTTCAGAGGTAATGAAACTGATAAGCGCACCTTTCGACGGTGAACGGAGAAAACTGAAGGAGTTTATTGATAACGTAAGTACCGCCTTCGAATTCGTTAGGCCGGACAAACATGACTTGCTGTTGAAATTTGTGAAAACCAAGACAACAGGAAATCAAGTAGGGCAAACTTGTTCTCCTACGTCTAGACCAAGGGTCTCCAAACTAAGGCCCTGGGGCCACATCAGGCCCGCGAAAGAATTGTGCAGAAATGCGCCAATTGAACTAGTTTTCCAATGAGAACTGGTAAATGTGATTCAGAGCTTATTCACCTGACATGTTATACTGCAGTTCGATGGCTTAGCTGTGGAAAGGTTTTATCGCGCTTCTTTCAGCCCAGGAATG
Source organism: Cryptotermes secundus (assembly GCF_002891405.2). Lineage (NCBI taxonomy): Eukaryota > Metazoa > Arthropoda > Insecta > Blattodea > Kalotermitidae > Cryptotermes > Cryptotermes secundus. Next base: position 1,769,153 of record NW_019721009.1, on the reverse strand, counting down.
AAATTGATATATTTCTTACCGAGAAAAACCATCACGAACCACTTTTATCAGATACCAAGTGGCTTTGGAAACTAGCATGTCTGCTGATCTGGTGAACCATTTGAATTTAAAGTTGCGGGGTGAAAATAACTTACAATACTTATAAATAAGAGTCAATCCTTCATTATCAGTTAGTTATGCATTCGCTGTGCTCTCACTACAAAGCAAAGTGCAATTGCTCAATCTGCTGGACACATTCAGCTCAGTGCGACATATCCGACCTCTGTGAGGCTGAAATAACAACAAAACTGCTAGCGGGTGACACCTTCGGTCTACAAGACAACTTTGAAGACTACGAGGTTCCAGATCAACAAGAAGACGGCTCTACTAGGGTAATTACAAACTCTAATACCAATGTCGCAACTAATTTGGACCGACCAGACAACGGACGGGAAAGAATTTGTATCTTTCATAACCCCCCAAAACAAAAAAGTCACACTTCCCCCATGTCGGTGCATTTTGGTAGCGATGTCTTTCACGGATGTAGAGGAACCTCTCCAACAGGAGCTGATAGACATGATACAATCCGTTCACCATCACTCAGCCCTGATTCAACTGACTTCTCATTTCCAAATACATGATAAACACAAAGAAACTGTTCATATCTCTGACAAACACATCGAGCAGCAAACTCAGACAACAAATCTTTCTTCAAACGATAAACATATTCAACCTATGATAAAGCTGATATATCAAGAACAGGCAATAACAAAGGACTACGAGGAAATGGACACACCAGATGGGTCTCACCTTCTTACGGAGCTACTAGAAACAAGACAAGAAAGACAATCACTATTAACGACAACACCACTCCCTCCACTTCATAAGATGCAACTGACTCACATAAGACCGAGTCGACATCAAATTTCACATTTTTCATCCACAAGACCAACATCCCCAACCTCCCACACCCCACAACAGGATGATCCCCAACATTTTCCACCTTCGACCATGGCGACCACATCCACTTCATCTACAGCGTTGCCCAAACAAACAGCAACAGAGCCCTCACTAATATCCTCTCCTTCCTTGGATGCAGTTACCCAGGAATTGCAGAAGTTCATATAACAGCACAACCAATCCACTTCATCGACAAATTCCTGGCATATCTCATCCGTAAAGGTATCAGAAGCTTCTATAAATATGAAAGTAAACACATAAAAATTCTAAACACGTAACAGCTTGCCTCGCCTCTGACATAACAGACTCTTCCTCTTTCGAACCATGCTCAATATATATAGAAGAGAAAAAACAAATTTCTAAAGAAACAATAAACACCAGAACCTTCATATCAGACCTCGTTCAACAACACGAGGTCACATCTTTCGAGGATTTTCAACGTAAAATACCAACTGCCACAAAAATTCAACTGCTCAAGCAAATGGGCTACGTTGGGCAAAACATCATCAAGACTCTCATCAAAATATTTGTAACAGAAAAGCAGCAACAGATTAAGTCCAAACACTTCTTTCAATTGAAAATTGACAACTACTCTCCATCTGATGTCATACCAATCAATGTCACGTGGTTAACAGATCTATTCCCTCTAAATCAAATAGACATCCCAGATTTCTTCTCGAAGTTCGTCATTCACTCCATGGCTCTTCCAAAGATCAATAGCCTCATCATAAAAGGACCAACAAACACTGGCAAATCTCTTCTTTTGCAACTGCTACTCGACGATACAAAGCCCACAAGAATTTCACGCGAAAAAGACAAGTCTAAGTTCCACCTTGATCAACTTCCAAACAGTATGTCTGTCGTTTTCGAGGAGCCAATTATTGATCAGACTACAATAGGAACATGGAAACTACTCCTCGAAGGTTCACCCATCCCAACAGACATGAAACATACGGATAAAGAAATGATCAATAGACTTCCAATCTTCATCTCTACAAATCATGACATCTGGAACTGGGTTTATACAGATGAAATAGCCGCCCCTACAACTAAGAATTTATATATTTGAAACAACACAAACCATCCAATCCCCAATTTCAGATTCCTATTCTATCAGACAACCACCTCACATACCCTCAAAGCATGATATATATTAATCCTCAATAATCTTCAAGATATTGTCTAAATACGGGTCGCTTGTGTTACTGACGTCAGTTCACTCGACGTCTGCTACACAGCAGGACGTGGCAGAAAACACATGCCAAATGTCAGTTGCGGATTTGTGCTGTGAAAATAATGAACGTTCATTTGAACAGCAGGTTAGTATCAAATTCTGTGTGAAACTGGACAAGACAGCCACTGAGACATTGCAGCTTCTGCATCAGGGGGGTGAAACTCCCATAGGGGAGAGGGAAACATGCAGAACAGCCATCTATGTTCAGCTACATGAACTAGGTAGTCTGGAAATGACTGGAATCGATTATACACCTATCGCATTCAATCGAATCGCATAAGTTTGAGCCAATCAGAGGATCTTAAATTTCCATTGAAGGTTTTGGGCGGTGGTTCAGTAAAACTGCGTAGTTTCTGAAGGTTGTACGCCATTGAGGTATGTCGTGCACTTAATTAGATGAATTAGTAAGTAGGGACTTTGATTTGATGTTATGAAACGAGAGTCGACATTTATGCATGAATTTACATCTGTGTGTTACTTATGTATGTGGATTATGCTTACTACGCCCAGTGAAATTAGAAACAAACATGAAGTCAGTGTTACTACGATACTTCATCCAAATTGTATTTCTGTATTTTAAGCATCTTTCGGTGTAGCCTAAAGAAGGACCATAGAATCTTAAGAAAGTGAGAGTGTACTTTGATTCTGTTATAATTTTTGTATTGTTTCTTGCAGTATAGATGGGAAGAAAAAAAATTGTTCTGCTGAAGCACGCACGTCTTACAGTGAAGAAATTGGATTGAGATTCTTCAATTTTCCCAGAGATTCAGCACGGTATGAGCCAGATCTGAAATATTATTATAAAACGTACTGTAATATTTTGACCAGTGTTATTAAAGGAGCTAAAAATCTTCATTATAATCAATTTCTAATCCTAGCAACAAAATGAAAACCACTTGGACATTATAAAATCAGACACAGGTAGAAACATTAATAATGCAGGTATACAGTTTTTAAACATTGATGGGAAGTTAACTGATAATCATGATGTTATTACTGATTCTTTTAATAATTATTTCTGAACAATAGCTGGACAACATCAGTACCAATAATGTTCATCGGCATTTTCTGTGATTTGAAGAAAACCTTTGACTGTGTCAATATCTGTCTCTCTGTCTAAAGTAGAATTTTATGGAATAGTTGGTAAGGCCAATGCATTGATAAAATCCTATGTGAAAGATAGGTACCTATTTTACTCATTGGAGGAACAATTCAACTCCAATATTAATTAATGATCTTGGTCTGTTATATGCTGGATGAGCGAAATTCCGCTGCTGGTTACGTCCAGAAAGTCTTGGTCCTGAAATATGGGCTTCCTCTTCCTAATGACATTGTTCGGGTTACTCACATGCTTGGCCATTATGCCAGCACACGCTTTATCCTTGGACAGGTTGGAATTGCCAATATTCTTCCTACAGAAAGTAGGGTAGGTGCAGATGCCTACGTAATACAGTTTGCTGATGATGCCAAGTTGAGATTTAATGCAGCTCTTGCTGGGACACATAGGCTAGCTGTATGCTATGAAGCAGCTAGAAGACTTTCCAAATATGCTTTCTCCCACTTCTGCCCCGAGATCTCTGACTTCACCGTGCTCCCAAAAAGGCAGGGACGATAGGAAGGATGAGAGACACTTAGGACTCCCCTTTTTATATGATTACCAACTTTAACATCTCCTTTCCCATTTACTCGTGTTACATCCTCTCCTATACATCCTTTGCATGATGCGATATCCCCTTTAAACAACTTCTGCCACGATGCGATGTCGCGCGCTTTACACTCCACTTTATGACCCCGATAACACAAACGACCCATTCGCACGAAGGCCACGAACTCAAGATAAAACTTACTATTTATACATGCGCGCATGCACCATCACACTCATTCTGATATGGCTACACACACTCCTTGCATCCACTTCACAGCATACTGTAATTGTTTCAAGTGCTGGCCTTATTGCGCTCAGTGTCCTACAGGCAACGACTGGCTCAGTTCGTAAACGAACAACTGCGCCAAGGAATTCTATTCCACATCAGAGAAGAGTGGGAAGACGCGGAAGAACTACAGCATCCAACTGGCCCTATTCGGGTAAGTGTAATCACACACACAAATGAGTCTAACATGGACCAATCAATGTCCAACGAGACAGACGTGGCCATCATTGACGACTCCGACCGGCAAAACAATTCACCTGCCTCCGAGGAGATACGTACTCTTTTCGATCCGACAATCCCCAATATCTCCGACGGCCCTATCCATTCTGGCAGATTACATAGCCAACAATCACCTCCTCGTAAGCGCCCCCGAACCACTATCCACACTGACATCCCACATACAACTCTTCCATCTTCAAGACCACCAACCCCAAGAACACCAATACATCTTATCGCTGACGAACACATCCTCCAGGAGCCTACGTCAGAGACTATTCATGACAGCGATAGATGTTCTACAATTACAACCCAGAACTCTGATGATCCAGGAAGGCGATGCAAAACAAACGCCATTAGCATACAACACAGAGACAAAAGACGAGGTGATATCAGCTCTCCTACTTTCGAAGGAACAGAAGGAACATCTCATGAAGGATGTACAGCCACCAATAACAATATTCGACGACCTCTCTCTCCATCTCCTATTCCAACACCATCGACCTCCAATTCTTCCTCATTCTCTGGACCAGACCATCCGGACAGAAGCGATACCTCAAATTCATCAACATACACATTCATCCTCCACAAACGCACCTTCATCTCACTCCCCCCACAACAAGAAGATCCCCATCCTTCGCAGCCTTCGATCACGGCGACCATATCCACGTCGTCTTCTGTGTCAACCACTCAAACAACTCCTCCAGACACCTCTCCTCTATCCTTAAATTCCTTCACGCAAACTTTGAGGGAATTACAGAGTCTCATTCGACGTTACAACTCGTCAAATACGTCACCAGGTTCATTTCATATCTCATCCGCAAGGGTCTCAGCTCTTTCTATAAATATGGAGCTAGAATTATCCCCATCCTCAAGCCCCTAACCGACGCACTCTTACATTACGATACTACCGATCTCCCTTCCACGTCAGGTCTAGCCTGCGATCAATACATCGAACAAAAAAAACAGGCATCCAAAGAATCCATCACCCAACGTACTTTCTCCATTGACTACATCAGTAATCTTATCCTAGAAAACAAAATCACATCCTACGAATCCTTCCAAAGAATCCAAGATCCAGCTTCTGAAACAGCTCGGATATGTCGGCCAAAACATCATTAAGACCCTCATTAAAATTCATACCATCGAGGCCCTGCAAACAATAAAAACAAAGCACTATTACCAACTCATCCTTGATTCTTTCGACATCTCCCTCGTCCAAGAAAACAACGTTACATGGTTAAACAGACTTTTCGCATCCAACTCCATCTCTATCGACCACTTCTTCGCCAAACTTCTCATCATACACTCCACAAATATCACAAAGATCAACACCTTCGTCCTTCACGGCCCAACTAACACAGGCAAATCCCTCCTCCTCAACCTCATCCTCTCTGACACCAAACCCACAAGAATTGCCCGCGAGAGAGATAAATCAAATTTCCATCTCGACCAACTGCCTAACAGCACAGCAGTTCTCTTCGAAGAACCAATCATAGACCAAACGACGATTGGCACATGGAAACTTCTGTTGGAAGGATCTCCCATCCCCACCGACATGAAGCATTCGGACAAAGAAATCATCAATCGCCTTCCCGTCTTCATATCCGCCAATCAACCCATATGGAATTGGGTATCTGCAGAGGATGTCTCACCTCTAAAGCAACGGCTCTTCCAATTCGACCTAACAACTCAGATCGCAAGTTTCGTCGACAAATCCGGTACCATCCCACAACCACCATCCATTGTGACAAAACACGACCTCTATGCACTCTTCCTCCATCATCTCCAGTCCATCCACGACGAATACATCTCACTTTTAGCATCATTACCCATCGCCGAAACATCCAAACCCTATTCTAACTCCCTCGTCGACAAACTCCAACAACTCCAAATACAATTACTATTACAGGATAACACCGACGCTATTTCAAGAATTGGAGAAGTCAAAATTTGTATGAAACCCAAGACGATCGGCCCGCCAAACGACAAAAACCATCACCGACAGCTGCTCACGGACAAACAACCCACCAAGTAGAACAAGATGGATACGGTAAACACATGCATCCAACAACATCTACTGTTCCTATCCCCATCAAAACATCTCACGTCCACGGCGAAATCAAAAGATCCCTGTGGATAAATCTATCATTCTGTGAGGCAGGTCCATGCTCCATCGCCATACCTTATCACCTTCTTCAATTCTGGATCGGCATCGACGAACAAGAAAACAACACACTCCGCACGTTCAATCTCCTATAGGCGGCAGCATATGGCATCACGTGGCACGAATTCAACCTCTCCATCTACAACCAAGCCACAACCAGAAAACGACTACTCACACAAGGATCTACTACGTACGAAACCATAGATTTCGAGACATCACAAAACCTCATGATCCTAACGGATGTCAACCAATCACATACCCCATCAGTATTATGGCCAGTTTCTGGATTGGCATCGACGAACAAGAAAACAACACACTCCGCACGTTCAATCTCCTATAGGCGGCAGCATATGGCATCACGTGGCACGAATTCAACCTCTCCATCTACAACCAAGCCACAACCAGAAAACGACTACTCACACAAGGATCTACTACGTACGAAACCATAGATTTCGAGACATCACAAAACCTCATGATCCTAACGGATGTCAACCAATCACATACCCCATCAGTATTATGGCCAGACGACTGACTTCATGCCTCCTGGCGCAAAATATCGAACAGCAGACCTTCAGACAGGAACATACTTCTGCAAAACTGAGGAACTCGCAACGGGCCACACTAAAACCTTCACGTTCACCCCTGAACCTTTGCCAACATCCTATGTCTGGGAACTCATCCACATCGATAAGTCTGGTACACACGCGGATAAGATGTTTCCAGCAAGACAACATACAACAACCACCCAGGCAAACGACATCCCTCTCGTCGCCGTCAGCAAGGGCGCCTTCACATCCATGCACATACAATGGAAACCACATCCTATGCCACTCATCGTCTTGGACGCCCCTCACATACTCAGCGAGAATGGCAACATGAAATTCATCTACAGGACTAGATGGGATTACTCGATTCCATATACTTTCCACATGATGCCCTCTGCCACTGCTGAAACATCGTTCAACAAGTTTATCACCCCATATCCTAAAGCCAAGGTCACATCCTCAGATGACGCTCCACGTGTTTCCTTCTCATACATCGCCACTCCAACTTTCTCCAAATAAATAATTTGCAACCTAATCTCTTATGCTCCAGAGCTGCAGAGGCTCCTACCCCGGTTTTTTTTTTTGGAAAGGGGATGGGGGACCAAGTTTAATAGAAATTCACTCAAATCCAACCCAAAGGATATGGGTGAAGTGATATCGAACTTCCTTATGGAGTTGAGCCCTTCTTGAGAACCTGTCAATTGTGCAGCCACTCAAGAATTTTCCAGCCTTTTGTAGAACCCGAAGGTTCATTACTGTGTTCACAAGAGTCCTCCACTGGTCCCTATCCTGAGCCAGATCAGTCCAATCCATACCATACCATCCTAGTTCACTAGGATACATTTTAATATTGTCCACCCGCCTATGCCTTGGTCTTCGCAGTAGTCTCTTTCCTTATGACTTTCCCACCAATATCCTATATGCATTCCTCACCTCCCCTATTCGTGCTACATGCCCTGCCATCCTCATCCTCCTTGACTAGTGATATTCTGTGTTCAATATCACTAGTCGAGGAGGTTGAGGTTGGCAGGGCATGCAGCACGAATGGGGGAGGCGAGGAATGCATATGGGATATTGGTGGGAAAGCCAGAAGGAAAGAGACTTTGCAGTACAAGTGAGATCTGGTTGCAAAAGAATTTACTGCTAGTAGCGAAAAAAGCATTGGAAGGGGCAGAGGTGGGGGGGGCACTCAAAATAGTTGGTAAAGTAGCATACCTTCTTACCGATTGTCCTCTCGGCCCAGGAGGCCATTTTAAATTTAGTTCCTGTATGATGAACATAGATGGCAACAACATTGCACCGAGGTGTCATGGCGGCCATGTTGCCAACCAATAACATGGAAGTTTCACGGGGCTGTTCTGCATATCTACGGCGATGAAGCTTTATCTCGGGCGCGAGTGTCTGAGTGGCACAGGCGATTCGCGTCGGGCAGGGCCTCGGTGGAAGATGACACAAGGTCAGGCCGGCCTTCGAGATCCCGGAACGAAGACGTCGTTCGCCTCAGAGACATGGTACGGAACACATACTCCTAGGCTCCCTGCACACGAGCGGCGCGGTGACGTACCGTTACCGGCGTGCGGTTGAGAAGTGCCAATATCCATATGAACCACTTCACACGGAGCTACGTCAACGGTGCGGTGACGTGCGGTGGGTCTGCGTCAAGTTTATGTGACGCAGGTACTGCTCAAACGCAGCTGCGGTATCATGACGTTGCGTTGCAGCAATACCTACAGATGAGTTGTGCACTTCACACGGACGTCACGGCACGGAAAGAATGGCTGACGGTTTTGATACGGAATTGCTTATAGAAACTGTGAAGAAGTTTAAAGAAATTTGGGACACGAAATGTGAACTCTACCACGATAAAAATGTGAAAAGAGCAGCGTGGATGAAGATTTGTGAAATATTTGAACCCAGTTTCGAGGAAAAATCCCAAAAAGAAAAAGAAGAAATTGGTAAGTACAGCGTATTTGGTTTCAATAAGACAGGTTAGCTTATTTTCTTCACTGAATTTTGGTATGTCAGACTGCTACGATATATAACTATCGTGTGGTTTCACTAAGAGAGGTTCTGTTTTGTGTCAGACTTGGTGTAAAACTATTATTTATCTTATATTTTAGTTATTTTTCATTCCTTGTTTTATCTAACAAACATGAACAAAGAAGTAAAAATCAATTGACATAGTTAGTAACAATTTAAATTTACTTGACCTCTGAAAGGGGAAGACTAATGCATTGATATTCAAGGAAACAGTCACTTCCGTATTTCAAACTACTAACAATGTATAGTGAGGTCAAGAAATGGCTTGACAATTGCAACGTCGCACGTCAATTACCCTCAGCGTCTTCTGTAACCTCCCAAAACATACAGTCATCTCCAGCTCCAGAATCCCTTACTGAAACTCAGGCCGGGCTATCCGACTCTCTTACTTCCACAAATTCATGCATTAGTGAAGAATCATTTGAGATGTTTCCTAACAGTTAATGTGTAATTTTTTGTAAAAAAGAAAAGACGATAATTCAATAAACTATTAAGCTTCTTCAAAACAACTGAACCTGTTGTAAGTTTTGAGGTTTTCACGGCGATGACTATGAAGAAGACGACTTTCTTCAACTGAACCTGTTGTTCAATTGGTTCTCATATTGGTGTCCTGGGAACGTATACTGTCTGCAGTTCTTCCAGCTAGCTCCTCAAAAGATCTTTTGCTCATCCGAAAGTAATTAAAAAATTTTGTTTCATAATTACTAAGATGTACGTAGAGCGATGAAAATGCTCCTTTTAGCAGTCGGGAGCTCAGCAATGGGTGCACCCAGAACCTTCGGTCTGCAGACTGCAAATACTTATACACTAAATATGAGAACACCCCTCTTTTCTTCCTATATGACACCTCCATGGCGCTCATACTACTACTGCTGACTGCTTACTTCCTATGACAGACCACCGCATGGTGCGTCACAGTTCCTTAAACGCATCGTGCACTTTTTTCGCATCCGTTGACGGTGCGACAACAGAGCGTCACCGCACCGCTCGTGTGCAGGGAGCCTATTACAGTGCGCATGTTAGTTGATGCCCTGAATACCAAGAAGTCGACCTGCCACCAAATTCTGCGAGAGGACTTCAGTAAACGAAAATACAGAGTGAATCGTATAGAACCGGCCCAACCGAATTTGCTAATAATTCCGCAGGTGGTGCATATAACCGCTCACAATTACGACATAGTAATCCGTGGGCCGTGCTGAGTAGAATGGTGTGCGCATGATCCGGCATGTGGCAGCCCTTAATGCTGCAATGTCAAGGACAATCCCGAAACGTGTCTGCAGTGCGCAGGCGACAGTCATGGAGTACACTGTTAACAGCGAGTGTTTCTCACGCGCATGTACTGAGTGACAAGCTCGATTGCGAACACACAATTTGAATTCAGGAGGAAGTTTGGAGTTCGCAAGAAGCCAGCAAAATCGACTATACAGTCCTTGGCTCAGAAATTGGAAAGGACAGGGACACTTTTAAGTGGACGTGGTAAAAACAGTCCAGAAATGCCAGAAGAAACGATTGCAATTGTGCGGGACAGGTTACTGCAGTCTCCCAAGAAATCATTACGACGTCTAAGCCAGGAAACCAGGTATTCTTATTCAACGTGTCAACGGGCTGCAAAGAAAGCAAATCTTTGTCCCTACAAGATCACCAGTGTTCAGGAATTGGGTGATGTTAAAATAAACGGGTACGGTACTGTTTATGCTTTCGGGAATTCGTGCACGATAACTCCAGAATTTTGGATATCACTTGGTTTAGTGATGAAGCATGGTTCCACCTATCAGGATATGTAAACGCACAAAATTCCGGGATCTGGGAGTCTGAAAACCCACATGAGATTGCTGAATCACCACGACACCCACAAAAAGTGGGTGTGTGATGCGCCATTTCTGGTTTACGAATCATTGGACCGATCTTCTTCGACACGACCGTGGACAGCACCTTATACTGCCATATTGTTTATGATTTCATGCAGCAACTGCATGATGTGGAACTTACACAGGGTTACTTTCAGCAGGAGTCAGCGACATGTCACACGTCCAACATGTCCATGGGACTGAGAGCTTCTTCCCCGATCGCGTCATCCCTAAAAAAACGTGGCCCCCAAAATCCCCTGACCTTACAGGCCCGGATTCTTTTCTCTGGGGTTTACTAAAGGACAGGGTGTATGCAAACAAACCGCGTACGTTACAGGATTTAAAGGACATTTCGGATGAAATCAGGAACGTCACTGAAGAAACTGCAGCTAGTCACGGCAAGTATGCAAACGCGGGTGGAGGGGTGCCTACTTGAAAACGGCGGACACTTCCAACACCTGCTCTGAACACGGCACACAATCCAAGATAAGATATGTGTAAATTACTTTAATATCTGTATGGTATATTTTATATTACAGCTCATTTCGTCGGGCCGGTTCTATATGAATCACCCTGTAGAATGCCATGCTAGTCCCACACACTCAGGATCAAAAAGAGGTGCGAGCTTCAGTTTGTGCTGATTTGTTAACCGAGGCACAGAACGATTCCATGTTCGTCACCAGTATCATTGCCGAGGATGAATCATGCTGTTTCTAGTACGGCCCTCCGACGAAAAGACAAAGCGCCCAATGACAGTCAGCGGGCTCTCCAGCGTCAGAGAAAGCGATGCGGCAGCCATCGAAAACAAAGACCATGATAATCGTTTCTTTACGATGCCAGGGTTATTACTGTTCATTACGAATTTGTTCGCCAGAGGCAAACTGTCAACTAAGAATTTTACGTCTCTGTACTCAGGGGTATGCGAGAGGCACTTCCACCAATCACAATACACCTATCGCGACGTGAACCAATCAGAGAATCAAGTTCCGTTAAGGACACTGGCCAATATATACTACGTAGTTTGTGGCAGTAATGGCTATATGTTGTTACACAGTTAACTACTACTACTACTACTACTACTACTACAATATGTATGATTTTCATTGGACGTTCTGGAACGAGAGTTGACGTTATGCACGAAGTTACATTTGCATTTGCTACGCGGAATGAATTCTGAAATACATATGAAGTCAAAAAATTGTAGCTTAAAGGTGGTCTGCAGATCCTCAAGAAACTGTGATTGTGTTAGTGTATTGTTTCTTATCATGTTAGGTGGGTCCCTTGACACCACGGAATGGCGTCCTCAGGCTGCGGATGGCGGAGACGCCCTCCAGGTACGGAGGGAAGCTGCGACTATACTGAATAAGCAGTCGCGGACAACCTACAATGGGTGGTCCTCCAGCTTGGGGGCTGGGCGTAGGAATTACAAATCCTCACCCTAAAAAATAAACTTGTTACGAAAATTATCAAGATGCCTCGGATCTGGATGGATTCCTTGTATAAACGACCTAAGCTAAAGAAAATGGATATGAGATTTGGTACATTGTGTAATGAGGTTACGCTAAATTGGTAAATGATTCAACTATATTTTAAGTTTTATGAAGTTTAATGGTGTTTTATTAGGTAAAAGAAACACTGTAAGATACTCTTCGATCATAGCATAAAGATGCCGAATAACCCCAACATAAACGGTTATTTTGCAACTGCGAAATTAAGCCATACGCTCTGCACACGACGTTAAGAATGGCGTCATAATTCTGAGTAATCCCTACGACCTACGGCCTACAGAGACCAAGCTGACCACATATGGTAACAGAGCTTTGCCCTGGGGCCTAATATCACGCGTTTGAACCACGATTTTGCAACGCCCGGAGGCTGTAGTATACAAGGGCTGAAGCTTTAAGGTTTGAAGATATAAAAATACACAACCAAACTGTTGTAACTTCAGTTACGTCAGAGAGCGTAACGCTCTCGTGGAGTTGGGGATTTGATTCCCGATCTGTATCTTTCGTAATGTCTTAATCTAGTAAAGTGTTTGGTTTCGCCATACAAGTTCGCACTGTCTACTTGATTTCACGCATCCAAGATCTCGAGGCGTCTTGCCCACCCGCACGCTTCCAACGCTTCGGTTCACAACCAGCTACACGACTTCAACATCATCACAGCTGGCCAGCGCAACTTACTTGTTTGAAGCAGTGCATTAATAACGTACCTGGCAGTAACCCAGCCCCTGTTACTTGGTGGCAGCTAATCACGCTATCTTCTACGTTAACATACGTGGTGACACACTCCTAACATCCTGAGTGCGCGTGTCAAACACCACCCCATCACAGACAACAAAAACCCAAATTCATTACATGGAGGCAGCGGCGGGATAAGTGCTGGGAATCGGTGGCGTGAAAAAGTGAACGTGTATAGTGTATCAACTACTTGGCTGTAAACCTGAACGGCCAGAGGGGCTTGGATATACCTGTCAATCCTACCTCGAGGGGTCAACGCTCTGGAGATCTGGATAAACTTTCTGCAGAAGCTCTGGTGCCGGATTACTGGGAAGGAGCAGTCAACTGGATTCGTGGGAGGAAGCTTCCATAAGCGGCCTACGCTGAATCCTGAGGGAAAGCATAGGTGACGAGCCGGGAGCAGCCGCCGCCGCGAGAGGGGCTTGGGACATCCTTTGGGACATCGTTTCAACGCACCAAACTACGGCTTTCCGAACACCCTTAACTCTTCAATTTCCAATCGGGTTAGTCTAATCCACTGTGGCAGAGGAAGAAAATGAGTATATTTGTGTGGTTCAGGCGGTTAAGTTGCTGTGTTGTTTTCACTCGTCTGAAAACACAGCACGCCACGAACAAACACAGGATACCAAGAATCTCCTTCTCGCCATAGACAGGCGGCACAAGTTCAGCCCCCATCAAGAAAGACGATAGAAGGGGCAGGAACCTACTTGGTTTATAAATTTTAACTTAAACAACAAAGTTTTAAAAACTTTAACATACCAGGAAAGCTGCTATTGTTGTGGAAAAGTTGGATTTGTGTATATTTGCATTGCAGGCATTGTGTGTGTATTTTAGCACTCAGAACACCTATTGTGATAGTAATTTCCAAATAAGTATCGATGTTCCCATATTTTAGTAAACCATTTATTTTGACATGTGCTAGTGGCCCATGTTAGGTGGGTCCCTGTCACCACAGCATGGCGAGTCCTCAGGTTGCGGATGGAGGAGATGCCCTCCAGTTTTTAAGGGAAGCTGTGAATATATAGAAGCAGTCGCGGACAGCCGACAAGGGGTGGGCCTCCAGCTTGGGGGTTGGGTGTGGGGCTAACAACTCCTCACCGTAAAAAATAAGTATGCTACGAAAATGAACACAAAGCTTCGGACCTGGACTGATTCCTTGGATAAACGACCTAAGCTAATGAAAATGGATATGAGATTTGGCACTTGGAATGTACGAAGTTTGTATAGGGCAGGTTCGCTCACGGCAGTGGCAGAAGAAACCTTAATATACAAGTTTGATTTAGCGGGAGTACAGGAGGTCAGATGGGATGGAGGTGGCATCGCACCAGCAGGAGACTATACATTTTTCTATGGAAAGGGGAATGAATATAATGAATTAGGTACAGGTTTTTTTTTGTACATAAGAGAATCGCGTCAGCAGTTAAGAGGGTAGAATTCATTAGTGATAGGATAATATATAATACTAAAAGTCGCTAGTGTGATATCATTGTTATGAATGTTCATGCCCCAAAAGAAGATAAAATTGATGACAAAGACTAACGTGCAGGTATTCTAAATTTATCAGATAAACTAAGAAACATCTGCTTCACACAAGGTCTGTGTTCCGACCGGATCCAGACAATAGTTCGTAGTAGGAACCTGGAAGATTTTGATGACATAGCTGAAACAGCACTCGAAGAAGAAAGTGCAATAATATCTAAACAGAACAGATATATAAGGGGGAGGCAGGAACCACGGTGAAGTGTGGAAACTGTGGAAAATTAGGACATTTCACCCATGCATGTTTCCTGAGGAAAACCCCGAATAGGACGTGCCGAAGCTAGTCAGGCCAGAGTGAGCCAAGCTACAATAGAAGGGACAGGTAGAAAATTTGATGTGATATGCTACAACTGTAAAACCAAAGGGCATTATGCACGGGACTATCCCCGAAACAAGAGCAAATTAGACAGGAAGGATACGCGGCAGGAGAAGCCGGGAAACTGGAACCGATTGTCGGAAAGCAGCCGTCCGACAGTCAGCTCCACTCACTAGGCTGTCTGAACACCGACATGGGCGAATTTGTAAAGCTGGTGTTAGATATCGGCAAGGAGTAGGAACTATTTTTTCCTCTTAGACACAGGTGCAGTTGTCTCTATAATCAACAGTAGAAAGTTAATTGTTAATTGGCACTACTGAGTTCGAACCTCAGCAGAATGTTAGACTCAAAGTGTAGACGGGTCAATCGTGGAAAAGTACGGGTTAGTACAAGCCCAGGTACAAGACGGGAAAACATCAATCCCCGTTGAATTTCAACTAGTTAACAGACAAGCAGATATTGAAGGAAATGGTATTTTAGGAAGGGATTTTTCTACAGGAAGTGAAAGCCCAAATATGTAATGAGGATAGAAGTTTAAAGTTTGAGTGGAACAATTCATATTTCAAAAGGAAATTAACAGGAAGGGGGCAGATAGAGAATGAAAGTAGGGAAGAGAGGCTACGTACCCTGCAAAGGAGATCAGAGACAACAGTAAAGGTTCCAGTAGATGTAATGAGGAAATATACTAAGAGTAACAAGTCACATAAAAGTATTGAATAGCCATACATTTTAATTCTATTGTACCAAAGTTAATCATTATAAGTAATATTGTAAAGGACCTATTATAAAACTGTATTAAGAAGTATGAGAAATCAAATGTAAAAAGCCATCATTAAGACCAAACATAGGGCACTTTATATGAAACCTTTTAGCTAAGGAGTTGAGCGCGCCAATCAGAACACCATAAGGAGGGTGGGCCAAAAACAACAAAGAAAAAGCAAAAGTCTTCGCAGAGCACCTAACCCAAGCATTTCAACCCCACCCCACAGAACTCAAATTGGATGAAGAGGAAAAAATACACCAATTCCTAGAATCACCTTACCAGCTGGAATATCCCCTTAAGCCCTTTAAAAACAACGAAATAAAAATCATAAGCAGTAACTTAAACCCCAAAAAAGCCCCAGGTTACGATTTGATCACAGGGAAAATATTAAAAGAACTCCCAGAAAACGGAATACCTTACATCACACAAATATTTAATGCAATCCTGCGTACTGGCTACTTCCCAGACCAATGGAAAATAGCTCAAGTGATACTAATCCCAAAACCAGGTAAACCACCAGAAGACCGAAAATCGTACAGGCCCATCAGCCTATTATCTCTTCTCTCAAAACTTTTTCAAAAACTGCTTCTAGCAAAGTTGGGACCACTCCTCAACGAAAGCCTCAATCCTGACCACCAATTTGGGTTCAGACAACAACACGCAACAATAGAACAAATCCATAGTCAGTAAGATTAGACAAGACCTAGAAGACCACAAGTACTGCTCAGCAGCCTTTCTGGACATCACACAAGCATTCGATAAAGTCTGGCACACTGGAATACCGTACAAACTCATGAAACTGCTCCCCTTCAATTATTTTTATATACTCAAATCTTACCTACAAAAGAGACAGTTCCTGGTTAAACAACAAGATGAGCACACAAACCTCTACCCAATTCTATCCGGAGTACCCCAAGGCAGCGTCTTAGGACCCATATTATACTTTATATATACAGCCGACCTACCCACTGAACAGAACGTGCTAACAACATTCGCCGATGATACTGCCATACTGGCCTCGCATGAAAACCCGCAAACGGCGTTCCAGATCCTTCAAACCAACTTGGACAAAATTCAACAGTGACTTAGTAAGTGGAGAATAAAACCCAACGAAGCAAGATCAGTACATGTTACATTTACCACCAGGAAAGAGACCTGCCCGCCTGTCCATCTGAACCACCACCACCTCCCCCAAGCAGAAGAAGCTAAATATCTTGGGATGCACACTGACAGAAGGCTGACTTGGCGCAAACATGTTTACACTAAGAGGAAACAATTAGGTCTAAAACTCACCAAACTATACTGGTTAATAGAAAGAACCTCCAAGCTGACACTTGACAACTACTGGTTTACAAAATCACACTGAAGCCCATCTGGACGTATGGAATCCAACTGTGGGGAACGAGCTCGAGCTCAAACTCAAACATCAAAATACACTAGAACGCTACCAGTCAAAGGTACTTCGCATGATAACCAATACCCCCTGGTATGTGCTCAACAATGTCATCCGGAATGACCTTGGTATGACTACAGTCAAAGAAGAAATAAAACAACTTAGTGTTAAATATAGTAAGACTTAACAAGCATCCAAACGCACTAGCAACAGACCTCATGAGCCAGCCGATTCGGAACAGAAGACTTAAACGCTTCGCGCCAAATGATCTGCTGGGCAGATTCTAGGCATTATATTTAGTACATAAGCTAGAATAAGGTTATAGATGTAAGTTAGATGTAACTTCTACTCCTGCAAACACAACTAATCTGTATTGATTATACAAGCCAATATTATATGATCCCACCGTTTGCTTATTGTAACTTTTACAGATTGCCAAAAAAAAAACATTAAAAAAATGTCGCTGGTCCATAAGTACAAATCTGTCAGGACCTTATAATCATTAGATGAGAAAGAGCTTGCTATGAGGAAACCACACCACTTGTAACTACGAGTTTATGAATTTAAAGTATATTCTTTGTTTAAGTGGACTATAAGATTAATCTGGGATTGATAAACGAACTTTCTAGAAAGACACTCTCCAATGTCAAGCTAATGCACTGGGAACTCTGTTCAATGTCAAAACTAAAGCTTCACTACTGGATGCCACGTGTGCATTCCTTACAGCCAATGCCCAGATTAGTCCTATAAGAAGAGAGAGGCGTGGGTACGCCACATTCAGATCTTACGCTTAGCTGTCAGAGGGTGAAGCTCTGCTTCACTGCAGATCACTCAGATCTTATAACTACTATCTGTGTTTTCCTACCACTTGGTCTGTGGATCTTGGTCAAAGTTGTAAATAAATCTACAGCAATCAAAGAGACTTAGCTTTCTTTGCTCATCCACGTAAAAGAACTATCCCAAAGACTCGCTTCCGTCACCTTCACAGCTAGCAACTTCAACATCATCGAGTGATGTCGAGGTAAAAGCAGAACGTGGTTGCAGCAGTAGGATAGTTGCAATAACATAAAAAATTATTATTTCAATGAGGCTGCTGATGGAAGGGCCAGGAGGACTTGAAGAAACCGAGGTGGATTCAAGCCTGCTTCGAGGAGTCAACGTCCCGGAGGAACCTCAAGGCCAGGGGTACTCAGAAGGACACACAGCCGCCAGGTCTGTAGAAGGAAGCTGTCATCAGCAACCCTTGTTGAATTCCGAGGGACAGCAGAGGTGCCAGCCGACTCAGCGTTAGGAACTTCGGTTTTCCTTCTACTCTTCCCTCTTCAAATTCCAAGGTTAGTTCAAACCATTATGGCAGAAGATGAAAATGGGTACATTTCGGTGGTTCAGGCGGTCAAATTAATTCCCAAAAGTTTTGACGGTAATCCGAAGTATCTACGAGAATTTTGCAAAGGTGTAGAAGCCACAAAACAGGTTGTGCACCCAACAAAATACCCTTTGTTATTAAAATTTATAGAATCAAAAATCATAGGAGAAGCTAAAGATAGACAGCGCGAGCCGAGAGAAATACATGGGAGCAAGTAAAAGCCATTTTAGAAGAAAATTACGAAGTTAAAAGAACATTAGTGTACTATGCCAGTTTACTTTTCACAGCAAAACAAGGTAACAGTGAAACAGTAGCTCAGTGGGGGTCAAGAATCGATAACATGGGATCAGACCTGATGAGAGAAGCTAAAAGTAGAATAGAAAAGACTAACCCAAATGCAATAGGTGTAATCCTCGTTTCGGAATTTATGAAGGGCACATTCGTAGCTGGATTGAAAGACGACAGAATTAAATACATTGTCAAGGCTAGGGGAGAAGAGTGCTCTCTGGCACAATTAGCAGAAACTGCGTTACAAAAAAGCGAGGTTAAATCGCAGAGATTTAAAGAGAACTTTGGGAATTTGACATGGCCACACCCAGGAAATGTAGGAAACTTGAGAAGAGAGTATAAACCCCAGATAAAGAGGGAGGTGAACATAGTAACCTCTATAAAATGTTTTAAATGCCAACGTACAGGGCACAAGGCGAGAGATTGTAGGCGTAAACCTACGTGTGGTGCATGCCGCAGGGTCGGAAATGTAACCGAGGACTGTAGAGCACAAGGCTATCAGGGAAATGGGCAACAGCATATCCTGAGAAACCAAGGATAGCCCACCCGATAGGTTGCGAAAGTGAAAATGAGCTCATAGAAAATAATCGTATAGGAATCGTAAGAAACGGGTGGGGGGAGTCATCCAGAATGATTCCCTAGGGTACTACAAACTGTATGTAATAAGTCCAGAATTAAGAGGAGGGCTTGGGATAGCTCTATAGATACGGGGTCTCAAGTTTCATTAATAGAAGAAGCGTCACTGACAAAATTCAGTGTACAGAAAGGTAGGGATATCAGAATATGCGGGATAACAGGAAACCAAATGGACATAAGAGGTCAAACAGAGTTAAAAATAGAAAACACGTTAGTACCTTTAAAGCAAAAATGCTATGTCGCTGATAGTTTGCCAAGAAACTCAGATATCATTTTTGGATAAAACTGGTTGGACAATGCAGGTTACAGTTTTCAAAAGAAAACACCTGACATAATTTCTCCATACAGTGAAAGCGTGATAAAATGTAAAACGTCAGAAAGGGGAACCCGTTTTACAGAACATCCTTCAGCCAGGATTAGTGTGCGCATCCAGTTTAGTAAACTGTGAAGCATCAGAATTTCCATGCTTGATCATCAACCTATTTGTTTAACGACTTCTAAGTTAGAAAAACCGCCTACCATGATGCATAGGAGGCAAGAGTTTAAAATTCAAAAGAAAGAAACAAAAAGATTACAGTTGCTAAATGAAAACCTGAGGCTAAACCACATTAGTGAAGGAGCAGTTGAAATTAAGAAAATTTGTGAGGAACATGTAGACATATTCGAGCTGCCAGGAGATTCATCAACTGTCACAACGGCAACAGAACATACAATTCCAACACCAACCATTCCCAAGGGTAGGGCGATCACTTTAAAGAATTACAGATTGCCGGAAGCACAAGAGCAGGAAATAAAGAGAGAAGTAACCCAGATGCTAGAAGACGATATAACAACACCTAGCAATAGTGGATGGAATTTCCCTTTGCTGGTAGTTCCAAAGAAATCAGATGCATCAGGCAAGAGGAAATGGAGGACTTGCATAGTCTATAGGAAGTTAAATGAGATTACAATAGGTGACAGCTACCCATTACCTAACATCCAGGACATAGACAAGCTAGGGAGAGCGAGGTATTTCAATGCACTGGACTGTGCTAGTGGTTATTTACAGGTACCAACAGAAGAGGAAGATAGATATAAAACTGACTTTAGTACGACAAACGGTCATTTCAAATTCAAAAGAATGCTGTTTCGGTTAAAATCAGCTCCCAGCACTTTTCAAAGAGTTCTGTCATTGGTAGTTAATAACCACTAAATTTAGTAAATTTACAATGACAGAACTTTTCTGGTTATCCTCGTTTCACCATCTTAGAGACTCAAGGTCACAAAGTTCAAAGGGCAATAAACAGCTCAACATAAAGCAGGAATACGACAAGATAGGGCACGCTTGTTACTGTATAGCAGATGTGGATACAAAGATGCAAGGCACTTAGAACAGCACTTTCGATATCATAGCCATACTTAACTTCATGTTCCGATGGTGATATCTCCAGCTAATTTTCAACGATAAAAATTCCCCCACCACAACAAGACACTATATAAAACTCACACAACATCCCATCCACGGTCACAATGGTATATCACACCATTTGCTCACACTACACGTCAGTATGCGCTTGTTACTTGTGTTGGGAACAACCTGCTCAGTGTCCTACAGCAAGCATTTGTGCCGCCTACATACTACAACAACTACAATCTGGAAACACATTCAACCTTCCAGAGGAATACGAACAAGAAGAAAACTCAAATTCTACTGGGGTAAGTCCACACAATTCCTCAAATGAGCCTAACATGGACAAACCAAGCCAAGACCAAAGCGGATTGGCCATCCTTCACAACACCAACAGGGAAAACCATTCATCTCCCACCGAGGAGATATATTCTCTTCTGCAATGCTCACCAACGAGCAACCCCACAAGAACTCCGAGAACTGTCGGACTACATCAACGAACATCATCAGATTGCAACAGCACCAGAACCTCTCTCTCGCTTGACATCCCACATCCAACTATTCGAAATTCCGGACACCCAAATGGAACAATCACTCCTCCTATGCCTGACCAATACATCCAGCCGTCTAGTCCGCCAAAACATATTCACGACCTTCCTCCGTCTCCTCTCAGTGACACCAGTAACGATGGTCATCCAAGAAGAAAACGAAAAGGCTCCTCTGATGGCATATGCCACAAACACAACAGGAGAAGTGCTGACAGCTCTTCTAGAAACCAAAACAAACAAAGCCCAAATGCTAACGGAAAACCAACCAACGATGGCAATCTTCGACACACAAATGATCCTGCTCCTTCAACATCATCGCCCAGCGATACTAGAAACAGCCCTGGAAACGATGATACAGACAGAGACACATCCAACATTACATATACCTTCATCCTCCACCAATCAACCTTCAACATCGTCCCACCAACAACAAAAAAAGCTCCAACATTCGCCACCTTCGACCACAGCGACCACATCCACTTCATCTTCCCAGTCCGCCACACCAACAACGCATCCCGACATCTCAATTCCATCCTTCACTTCCTTAAAACCAGCTTTGAGGGTAATTCAGAAGCTCATACTACATTACAACTCGTCCGCTTCCCATCACGATTCATTTATCTCATACGCGAAGGTCTCTCCACATTCTATAAATATGGAGCTTGACTTATCGCCATCATCAAGCCATTAACAGACGCCTTAGTCCACTACGACACAACAGATCTGCCAACAACATCAAGTCTTTGGTGTGACCAATACATCGAAGATAAAAAGGTACTTAAAAAAGAAACCATAACCCAAAGAACATTTTCTGTTGATTTCATCTCTCAATTGATCACCATTCACAAAATTACATCCTACGAAGCATTCCAATGCACGCTTCCAACTGAAACCAAAATTCAACTCCTTAAGCAATTAGGATATGTCGGCCAAAATATTGTGACATGTTGACCCCTACCTCCCCAGCGGCACGTAGCGGTAACGTAGCGCTCGCGTAATAGGCGAGTCATCACCCCGCCACTCTCCCCGCGGTGACGTCACGAGCGGAGCCAAAGTTAGTCGAGTCCCAGCATCCTTGAAGCTATGCAAAGCAAGTCAACAGCGGTGACGTCACCAAGGGGTAACAGCGTTGCTAGGCTATACGCCACGTCACAACTAGCAACAGCGAACGGAATAAAAGCCGGCTGAGCAGCAAGCGAGAGTCAGTGTGTGTAGTGCATACAGCGTGTACAGTGTGAGCAAGTCAGTGTGTGTAGTGCATACAGCGTGTACACTGTCCCAAGACAAAGAGCAGCCAGGAGGAGCATCGAGGCATGAGACTTCTAACGCCGGAGATGGAAAAATTAGGAACGGAGGTGAGGGCTGCCATGGAAAGCCCTAATACGACCATCAGCTCCGCATCACAGGCCATTACAGAGACATCAGAGCCTGCAGAAGCAGCTGAGATAATACGGCAATTAGAAGAGGAACTCTGGGAGAAGGAGAAATGCGCAAAAAGATTTATGGACGAAATGACTTCTCAGATTATGGAGTTGAAAAATATCATACGGGAAAAGAACAAAATCATAAGCGAGTTAAGGAAGAAACTGAATGGTCATGAATACAACGAAATAGAAGATGGTCTGAAGAATGCCGACATAGTAACAAACTGGAGTCTGACCAGGACAGTCGGAGTAGACTCGTCACGCTTCGACTTTCTCCGAATTCTGGGAATCGGCGGATTTGGAAGGGTGTTCCTGGCTCAGAAGAAGGGCGGCGCGGATGACGGCCGATTTTATGCTATGAAGGTAATAAAAAAAGCTGCGATTATTAAAAATAACTCATCAAAATACGTTATGGCAGAGCGTCGTGTGTTGGAGGCGGTGCGTCATCATCCTTTCCTTACCACCCTCCATTACGCTTTCCAAAGTGATTCTAAATTATACCTTGCTCTAGATTACGTATGTAGAGGGG